>NC_056553.1:15321290-15621290 GCF_910596095.1 Thunnus maccoyii
ATAGCATAGTTTACACATCCAGCAGACAGCAACATTAGCATTCATTTGGGGTCATGTTGCTGACCATGGGATGACTGTTAGTCCAAGATAAGATTCAAAGGCTGAAGCCATTTTATGAAATCATTTACAGATTGTTTGCATTCTTGCAGATTCATTGGCTGCTGAAGTCTGGGCTGCTGGCTGCTGGTATGTGTTAACAAAAAAGTGTTGCTTAATCTCAGACCTATTATAGAAATATCACACAGTGCCGGGTGGCTAGCAACAAAAACACCTCCTTTGTAAACATCTGTGGCTAAACTTGGCTGGAGAAAACTATTGGCAAGCATACTGGGAAGTAGAGCGCCTGGCAAATTTACTCTCACTCATCCACATTTGTGAAATAAACAAAGGCTAATATAGTCTGGAAGGAGAATGACCAGACTGTCAACATGTTGTGGTTTCTAAACACTGGAAGGGAAACGAATGAGTCAAGGTCTACTGAAGGCTCAAAGGAACATCTTAAAGTATTAATATTAATCTAGAAAGCTTTGCAGTGTAAATGAAAAACACAGTCAAATGGAAAAAGGTTCCTATTCTGAGGAAAGGATATGTTGACAATTTGTCTTAAAACAATAGTCAGGTGCCCAAATGAAACCTTGCTGTAATCATTCCTCCTGTTCATACTGGCTATTAAAAGATCCCCTTCAAATGCACTTTCAATGTAAATGGTGGGGGCCAAAATCATCATTTTGTGCAAAAATGCATTTAAAAGACTATTTGAAGCTTATATGAGGCTTCAGCGGTCTGAGTTAGTCATAGCAAGTGGATATCTGCCACAGACAGTCTTTTTTAGCATCAAATTCCCTCTTTGTGTTTCCTCAGTGTTTCCCTTTTGAGCTGTGGTGGAAGTATAGTAACAAAAAAAGACTTTGGCGCTAAAAATACTGCTACAGCTAGCTTCATATTAGCTTCAGATAAACGTTTAAATATATTTTTGCATAGAAGGAGGCTTGTGGATTTTGGCCCTAATCACTAACACTATAAGTGAATTATGAAGGGATCGTCTAATGGCCAGTGTGAACAGGAGAAATGATTATGGCAAGAAAAACCTATTTCAAAGTTCATTTGGGTACCTGACTTTTGTTTTAAAACAGACTTGGAAAATTGTGAACCCGTCCTTTGAAGCTACAGGTTAGCATTCCTCAGAGGAATATCAGACAGACTTCACTTGCAATGAACTGTATGCATTCATGTGTTGCATTTCTGTGTCTAAAAAATGTAAATCTGTTTTAATGAACATCTGGTCTGAAGGTATTTTACAGCACCCGAGCATGCTGGCTCCATTTTTATTCGCCTGCGTGCACCCATACACTAACAGCCAGAGCTGTAGTTGTGTATAGAGGTAAGGCGGTTGTTTTCCATTACGAGTGTGATTTTCCTCAGCTCCTGCTTTAGCTCATTACTCAACCCAGAGGACAATCAGCGCTTGTTTATTAGCTGTAACAGGGGAAATGGCTTCATGACTCTCTTCCGTCACTGAAGCCTCATCCACCCTGGGGATTCCTGAAAATGCACTTATCAAATGTAAAAATGCCAGGTGCCAAATTCATCTATTTATTGAATGTAAAAATTATATGAAACAAGCTTCTCTTTTTGTCCTGTAAAGTGAAATACACTTTCTCTTTCCTTACTCCACACTGTGAATAACAGTACAATGCATGGAGTGACTCACTGTGTTTGTTTGGTATTTGTGATGCTTTGTTTCCCACACTGGAATGGCCACTTATAGGCAATTAGTCATGCTGAGTAGGCAGAGGCTTCACCTCCACCTCGTCAGTGACAAATACAGAAAATGTATGTTTAAATGGAACAAGCTGAGCAACTGTAGACGGAAAACGCCGGCAGTAGTGGGTGGGAGAGGAATATGTTTCTCTTCTTGGCATAGGAGATAGACAGCAGAGGGCTTAACACATACACACACACACTCTATTGTGGGATTAAAAGCAGGAGCTTTAATCCAAAATCAATACAGTGACCCAGAGGTCTGTGATATCTCAGGCCTTTAATACTTTGATACATAAAGCAATTATGACAAATGGGTATTTCACTAATTGTATTCCAGTGATTGAAAATTAACAAACACCCAAACACGACATTACAAAAATGTTCAAAAAGTGTTCAATGAGTACGGAATACCAAGAGTAACAAAAGTGAATATATTCCTCTCACCTCAGTTGTCTATTTGTCAGAGGAAGTGGTCCGGCCTTGAAAAGCTTCCTTCTGAGAATCACTAGAAAGAGAAAAGTCAACAAGAGCAGGATATCATCACTGTTACCAGGTGGACACAGAGGCAGGCTCATGTATGTAGGTCAATATAAACCATGGATCACTGAAGAGTGACTGACTGGTGAGTGTCACAGGTGCAAAAGCCGTCCCTCTTAGGTAATAAATGCATCTGACGCACTTGTTGCCTCTCTGAGCACAGAGAATATGTCAGTGTGTCCTTATGGCATGAATATGCTCTCTGAACCACCAGTCACAAATAGGTTTGATCCATTTTCTCAGTGGTATAGTAGGATAAAAAAAGACATTCTTTGCTTTCAAAATTTTAAATATTGCTCTGGCTGGCTTAGTATTAACAGCAGGACTGATTTTAAAATGCACCATAATATAAGTCAATATAATAGTAAAAGTAAATTTACTTAAACTACAATGATTTTGTGACTAATATACATTAAAAATGTACAATAAAGGTTGTTTTTTTTTTAAAATTCATAACCAAGTACTAGAAGCACTGGCAATTTTTAGCTGATGGAGTTCAGTCAACTGACACATAATGATGATGTTTGTCACACTATCACATTTTATTGTAAGATATTTCTAGGACTGACAACAACTGTCAATAATTTAATTTGATTTATTTCAATATTGTTTCATTTTGAGTATCTAAATTATTTGATTATACTTTAAATTTGATTTAATTTAACTTTTAACTCTAATCCAATCTAGTTCCTGTTAATGCTTGTTTGTATTTAGGATTATTTTATTTCACATTCACTGGTCACCTGTCAACCAGTCACCGTAGACATTATGTACATCGGTGTGGACACATGATGTCATCCATAGTAACTGGGTATGTGAGCTTTGTATATAGCTCTAACTAGAAAACTCTTTAAGTATCATTGAGGAGGACTCCTTTGTGAACATGGCCCTGGTTTGGTGTCAGAAACATTGCAATTGCTTCTTTCTACTGTATGTTCACCACTTTTTGCAACAAAAATCCATTGTAAGTCATGGAAATATCCAAATGCCATGTAGCCACTAAATGTAATTGGATAATATCTCTGTCTTGCTATGAACATACAGTCATCTTTGACAAATGCTATAAAGGTGTTGCAGATGCAGCTCAGGTTCACGTTCAGGGTCTCTGGGTGGTGCTAGAAAGCATTTATGGGACATTTAGAAACATCAGTAGATTAAGCACAATAAGACAGGTTGAGTGATTTGCTACAGTGCTCCCAAATCAGCTAAAATTGTGGAGAATGCCCAAAATGTGTTGCTTCATTATAATTCCAACAAAAATCCCTCAAACCCCCAAATTTTGAATGACACTAAAATTTATTCATTTGTTCTTTTTTTGTGTGTTTTATTTGTTTGTAACATGTTCTATATTTTGGTAACATTTTAGGATTTAGGGTGTTATTGGTGAATATGACAAAATCAGGGAGTGCATCTTTAAATATTTGAATAATGACAAAAATTCAGAGAGCAACTAAATGACAGGTTGTATTTTGGGAGCCCTCTGGTGGTTCATGGGCCCCAAACACACATTACTTTAGTTTGCTTTTGCCTTGACACCACATTTTCCAGTGGGCACACATTTGACTGGTAAGTGTTTTGTTCCTGTGAACCTAACATACCATGAAATAAAGCTGTACTTTGAAGTTACAGTAATGGCACAATTTGTAGCATTTACTTTTACAAATTTCACTGACAAAACATCCATGAATCACCTCGTACTGGCTGCTAACGTCCAATTGTGATTCATTGACCACTTACATGGTTTTGAAGTCTGACATTTGGTTGAAGGACAAGATCATATAGTGAGCAGTGAAGCCCTCAGAGAAAAGGGACCACAAATGCCAACATTCAGGCTGTGAAGCCATAATCTGTCTCCAAATGCAGAATACTGAATGTCACAGCAGACCCCTCCACACACACAAGAATACTGTAACTGCAGCTGTAGGCAGCATGTGACAGGGGTAGAAGGACCAAACTGCTTTGCTCCGTTCAGTCACTCTAAATATTCCACTTAAGCAATCAGAACTCCCCTGTAGGCTTTGTACACTCTCATGCTGGGAAAATCCATCACACATTGTTGATACATGATAGGGCATGTGTGGCATGTAGGGTATTTGTGTGTATTTTCCCACACACTTGTAGCTATGTGTTATTTTATATACAATATATGCACTTTATTTTGTATATTTATAGATACCCCCATTTAATTTAACGCATTTCTCATTTCACCGAAGCACCTGCATATTTTATTAGTAGTGTACCCTTAATAGCTAATTTGTTTGTAAAGTTTTGTAGTGAAAGAGGGCTCCCACACTGGGTCACGGTGCAGTCCTGTGCCCTCTAGATCAAGATAGCAATAAAGAAATTAAAAAAGGGTTAATGTCCAGAAAGCAAACAGGCTTTATCTCAAATAGACATTTATCTGATAATGTAATATGAACTTTGAATATAATAGATTACGCATAGAAAATGAATATTCAAACATTGATCCTCACTTTGGATGCTGAAAAAGCCTTTGATATGGTATTGTGGTCTTTTATATTAGAAACCTGTATCAAGTTTGGTTTCCATGACACTTTTATCAAATGGCTTCAAGCAATGTATAAAACATCAAGAGCACAGGTCAGTTCAAATGGGACCCTGTCAGATAGCTTTGAATTAAAGTGGGGAATGAAACAAGGGACCCACTCTCGCCTTTAATTTTTGTGATCTGTATTGAACCTCTGGCAACATATATCAGAGTGACCAATGAAATTGAAAGTGTGAAAATAGCAGAGGACTATCACAAGTTGGCTTTATATGCAGATGACGTGGTCCTATATATTACAAACTTTAAAAAAAAATTCAACAATCATATCATCAAAAAATCATTACCAGCACTATGCAAGTTATTAATAACTATGGTTCAATATCAGGTTACAAGCTATATTATTATTATTATTATTATTATTATTATTATTATTATTATTATTATTATTATTATTATTGTTATTATTATTATAAATTAAGTGTGAAACAATGGTTCAGAAGTGAAAAAGGAATATTTATGGTGATGGGACAAGGATAGAGTTAAATATCTGGGAACTGTGATACCAAAGAATATCAAGTTATACCAGTTGAACTATAACTGTTTTGAAGCACAAATTAGGCAATATCTGAATCGATGGAGAACTGTTTCCCTATCATTAGGTGGAAGAATAGATGCAATCATAATGAATGTAATCCCCTGTTTTTATATTTATTTCAGACAATACCCCTGTATATAAGTGTAAGTGCTTTCAAAAACTGGGACAAAATGATAAGCAAATTTGTATGGGACAATAAAAACATCAAGAGTCAAAATGAAGACGCTTAAAATGGCTAAAGAGAAGCAGGGACTTGTTCTCCCCAATCTAAAGTACTACTTGGATGCAGCCCAAATGCAACCAATACGTACCTGGTTAAATGATAACTCTGAAGAAAGGTGGAGGTCAATAGAGAAGTACAAGTGTCCTGTTTCAGTAAAAACAATACCTTTCTGTAAAAAGAATCAAAAAAGGGCACAAGTAACTGACAGTAGACTGATTAGAAATACTCTGAAGACTTGGGGAAGAATGAAGAGAAACTGTGAAATGAGGGATTACCTAACTGTACTGAGAGAGATAAAGGAAGACCCTGAATTTACCCCTAATACACAAGATACAGCCTTTAATACATGGGCACAAAAGGGACTGACCATGTTTGGAAATTGGAAATTGGAATAATGTTCAAATCTTTAAGGCAACATTACCATCTACCACATTCCCACTTCCTCTAATACCTAGAAGTGAGAAGTTATATCCAGAATAGTAAAACAGGAAGGAAGACGAGCAGTGATCTTCACCCACTTGTGTATTTTTTGGTAAAGAATATAGCAATGTCAGAGTGCCAAGTCAAATCTCAGCAGTTTATGCTATTTTAGAAAATAGCCACAAGCAACAAAACACAGTGAAACTAAAATAGAACTTAACACACACACATATCTGAGGACACTTGGAAGGAAATGAATCAGAATGTACGTACGACAACAGCATCTCCCTATTGGAGAGTTTATGCATGGAAAATACAGTCACATTACTTTTAACACCAGCACAACAAGCTAAATACAATTATAAAATATTACCAAACTGCTGGAGGAATTCTGGTGAATCTTACAGAAGGTAATATACAGAAGGAAATCAGTATTGTTTTTAATGGTGTTATTCATTTAAATACAGACTCTGTGCTGTTAGGCAAAATGATAGACAAAATATGAAACGAAAATGATAAATATTTGTTAAGGATACTGTGTATAACAGCACTGAAACAGATAACAAGAAACTGGCTCCAAAAAACATGTCCTGACACAAAAAATGGAGAGACACGGTTCAACAAATATATCAGATGGAATATTTAACTTATAAAATCAGAGGGAACCTGAAGCTATTTGAAAAAAGATGGTCCATGTGGACACTATAATATGGTAAATGAACAACAAATTGAAGCTACTGGATTGTGGTTTAAACATATTCGGGCTGACAGTCACCTTGGGGAGCTCTACATGTAACTTTGAGTAAGGCCTTGTATTTATTTATTTATTTATTTATTTATTTTCTTTCATTTTCTTTGGTTTTTGTCTCTGTCTTAGCTTTTATTGCTGTGTGTTTCATTTTGGATTTATGGAATACTGCAGGCAGATTTTCAAATATGAAAGAGGATCAAAGATGTTTTTCTATGAATTCAGAATTACTATAACATATTGTTTAATTTAAATCTGTACTGTAAATATTGTCATTATCTATTTATCTATTATCTTAATTTATTGTATGATGTATCACTGGGTGACACACCTACCATTTATGTCTGTCATTTATGTATGTCATTTAAAAAAATGTTGTCATCACTACATGGGCTACATAAGATGGGTAAGGTGTATGAAAAGCTATTATAACAGTAAAATAAAAAAAGTATTGAAAAATTAATTGTCAACTTGACTTAGTGGAGTGGGCCAATTCAAAGGTCTGAACCCAGGCAAACTGAGGAATAAAACCATCCTCCCTTTTCTTAAAATATGTTATCCTGAGTCTGGTGTGATTTGTGGGTTCAACACATGCCATACTAACCTGTTGATTGCATTTTCACACGGCTGCTACTGAAGATTACTGCATGAATATTCCCTCTGTTCCCACCTGCTAGCTTGATTGGATTATTAAAGTGAGCAAATGCACATACTCTCCTTTAACAAGCTAAATCCCCCAGGCAGAGATGGTAACATTACCCACTGTATGCAGCCCTTTTGGAAAAGGTTAGCGAGTTAAGCCATAACATGTCTGAGACACGAATTTGTATTGCACCTGACAGGACACCCTCTCACCTGCACACAAACAACAGCAAACTTCAAGATCATACATTTATTCACCTCAGAGCCGCAGATGTAAGTGCAAGGTCATATTGCGAGTGACTCAGCAGCACAGCATAAAGCATGAACACCAGTATTACTGGAGCATGAAGCTTTTAATAAGCTTTACTCTGACATATATACGTGACCAGCAGTTGCCTTAAGGTTGCAGAAATGTGCTTGTGACCACAGGATTACTGATGTGGATCCCCAGAGTGACCCCCCACTCCTCACTGGAGCTACTTAGTGACCCACAATAGAAGTCTGTGATTGTATATTGTGACTGTACATGCTCAGAAAAGTTTGTGTTGTACAAACTGTCACTTTTAAATTCCCTCTACCTTGCATTTGTTGTCCACCAGCAGCCCATGTGTTATGTTGTAAATATCAGTTTGTTTCCCTGCTTTGACTAAAGCTTGCAGACAAAGCAAGTAAAACTGCAGTTTAATAGGCCAGACATGTGTTATTTAAATCTCCAAGCAATGAGCACTGAACCATAATAAGTACACTTATTTCAGAGTGCACCACTGAACATCCACTGTGCAGTCATATTTGTGCAGTCACAGTTAAAGATTTAAATAATCCGCCAGTGACTTTCAAGCAATAATTGCAAAGACATGGTACAGAATAAATATTTTTATTACTAAGCATTTTTAGCTGGGATGTTATCTGATTTTATTCTGAGAGATAGAGTATGTGACAATTGAACAAGAATCATAACCTTACCAGGTAGCTCGGAAGCATTTAATGTTAATGCAGCAGTGTTTCCCAGTGTGTATGCACTTCTCTTTGAAATATGGGACCCATATATATTCTGCTTTCTTGTCAGGGTGATGTCCAAGAGGAGACACATCTCCAAAAAATAGAGATCAAACTGTTTTTTTCTTTTCTTACATTATGTCTATGTGAATGTACCTTAAAACACTGACTGTGTACTCTCTGGGCCTAAATATTTGCTGTAGATTTGGCGTTTGTATTATCTGTGTACATTGAAACTCTGATGTGAAATGAATGAATGAAATGAATACCTGAGATTACAGCAAGACTACAGGATTGTGACTGATTCTGTACATACAGTAGATCAAGGGTGTGACTTGAGTGAGGCTCACAGGGACATAAAACCAGAATGACTCATGCAGTGAAAATTGGGCCCAATAGCATCTATCATTAAATGCTGTACATGAAATGTGCCTTGATTCAACTAAAGAAAAAGGAGACAGTGATGATTTATAATCTCTGTGAAGTATCCTGTTATTGCTATCTGCTCTTACTGAAATTTACCTTGTCGAGCAGGCACCACAGGGCAGAGAGAGTTTTTGCAACACACCACTGTCAGCATTTTTCGTGGGCTGTGCACTAATAAAGAGAGTGATCGGCCAGGTTTTCTTCTCTGCTCCATGCTCTGATCTGCATCAGCCCTGGTGCTTTGCCAGACCACAGCTCAGGAAGACAGTGGGTACTCAGGCTGCTCTGCAGCATACAATTAAGGTAATGTATTGGTGTGAATGTTAGGTTTGCACAGATAGGTAGAAACTTCAGTTTTTCTGTGGTTGTAGAATGTAATTTTTGCTTTCCTATTGAACTACTATATGAAAGAAATCTTAAAACAAATCTTTTAAAAATGGCAATACAGAGGAATAGTGGATAGAGACAAGTGAAAGATGCTGTAGATGCTGGATTAATTGGGATGTTTTCATCTCTCTCTCTCAGATTAATTACACTGTGACTGGCTTTGTGAATGGAGCAGCCAGCCAGCCAGCCAACACTGCGGGGGCTGGAGGGTGGGGGGTTTGGGGGTGAGGTGTCAGATCAGACAGAAATAGACTCAACTATTTGTGATTTCCACCCTTTAAGATTCCTTGTATCGCTCCATCCCCAAGTATTAAACCGCCGAGTGTCACCATGAATACAGCTCGAATCCAGGTTGAGTGCCAATCCCTCACCTCGCTCGCCGTGCGCACTCCTTCCTCCTCCTCCCTCCGTGTAATACAAACCTCGTGATCACCCATTCAGCGGTGCCTGCGTCTGCTGCTTTGGGGGAAAATAATAAGCCGACTAGCCAAAGGGGCTGGAAAGCCAAAAGTATCCGGGAGACAGACAGGTGTCGCGGAAGTTTACACTCGCAGAGGAGCATCCCTCCGCGTCCTTTTTTTTGTCATTATCTGGGATAACGTGAAAGAGATTGTAACTGGCGGTCATCCGGCACCCACTGATCCTGTGTAAGTGATTCTCCACATCAACTCACTGCACTAAGAGCGAATAGGTGAATGTTAGCTTATTAAAATGGGCAGGAATTAATGAAGATTGAAACATGAGCCTGGATGTCAGGTGTTTGCTTTAGCTGCAAAAGCTCGGTGCATGCTTGCATACCTTGATAAGAAAATGCACGTTTCTGTAATGTTTTATTTTTTATTATTTTTTTCAAATTTATCACCTTTTCAGAGCCGTTTGCTGCAAGCAAGCAGCCTGATTCACTGCCCATAAAGGTGCTAAAGCTGACATTTGTCACCGCAGGATTTCACACAGATGTTATCATGCAGTCACAGCTAACGTGGCAGTGTGTGTGTGTGTGCGTGTGTGTGCGTGTGTGTGTGTGCAATGAATGCTTTTAAAATGAAAATGCGGCATCTTTGCGGGAGAGTGGGGTGAAAATAATCAGGTGAAGCTGCCTCAGAGTGCTGGAAAGAAGACTTCAAGCGGGTTCAGGAGGTGCAGAATGTGACTCATCTTTTTTTGAATAGGACACGTTTTGGTTTAATTAGCAGAAGCTATTAAGATAAAGTCATGTTTAGTTTCAGGTCTGTGGTTGCAGAAAAACCTTTAACCCAAAGGAATGCAAGCTGAAAATCCTTATTTGGCAGCTGCCCTGAGTGGGTTGTGGAGGCAAGTGAACTATATTATAGGTTCAGTGCAGTTTATTTCTGGTGTTTGGTTTTGTGGTGAAAACTGTCACCTGTTGACAATGATACTGGGTCATGTTGGGAAGCTTTTTAGGGAGACACCAGCAATACATTCAGCCACACACCGGATGAATCAGTGTGCTATTCTGAGCAACTCATTCAAGGAAAATGGAGATCACTCACCCAGAATTACAAACCCATTCTTAGTGTTTGTGTTACAGTAGTTCAACTCTTTGTCACATGCACAATGACTCAGAGGCAGATTCAATTAGCATCTTCAGGTCAAAAAAAACATGTGTGTGTGTCTTCACAGATCAGCTGCAGTATTCTCACCTTACCAGCCTCCTTTCTTGCTCTGTATAGAGTGGTAATTGGTCAGGTAGTGATGGATATGACACAGCAGGTAGATGTCAAACGGTGACAAATGATCAAGGGCTCTTCGAACTGAGCCTCTAGTGAGGATTTTAATGCGCCCGCAGTCTAATAGTTTATTTAAAATATTCTGGTACACAGTAGTGACTTGGAAAAAAGATCAGGTGCTGGGATGTAGTTCTTTGGAGCTGTTATGTCCTACCTACATTGGCCATATTTAGAAAACCATAATACAAAATAACAACAGCCTAATTTTCACAACAGACATTTTGACTTGTCATAATAGGAAATGCACAGGTGTTACTAATAACATTAATGATGGCTTAGTTTTATTCCAGTGAATGAAGTCAGTCATGACAGTGTGTTGATAATAATGATAATAATAATAATGATCTTTATAGATTTTTTCTTTATAGAATCTCTTATAGAGCAATTTTCAAAATCCACTTTCAAAGTGCTTCACAAAGACGGCAAAGTAAGAACAAATACCAAGACCCTGAAACAAGGCAGCTGCATTTTGTCTAGAGCTGCAATGATTAGTCAGTTAGTTGCTTGTCGATCGACAGAAAATTGTCAACTACTTTGATAATCAATTAATTGTTTTGAGTAATTTTTTTAAGAAAAAATGCTAGAATCCTCTGGTTACAACCTCTTAAATGTGAATATTTTCTGGTTTCTTTTGTCCTTTGTGACAGTAAACTGAATATCTTTGGGTTGTGGACTGTTGGTCGAGACAAAACAAGACATTTTTGGTTGCTTTTTGGGTTTTGGGAAATGGTGATCAACATTTTTCATTGTTTTCTGACATTTAATAGACCAAAAAAATTAGTTACAGCCCTAAGTTTTGTCAAAATGTCAAGTTTCATTTTCAGGAAATTTAATTGATTACTTTTATCTACTCAGTGACGTAATCTTAACCGCCTTTTAACTCTCTACGACAGTATAGCGTATGTTCCCTGTGTCAAAACAAGGTGTAGGACCACATCCACAGACCACTGATTGTCCATTATGTCATACAGTTCATTAATGACCTTTACTATTTCCAAGACATTACTTAACATTATTTTTTCTTCAATAGCTCTCCCCATCCACTGCAATTATAGTGGGTTTGTTTTGCTAAGCAGTAATGGTAATGGGGTTTGTACCACAGTAAAAAGTGATACATACCATGACTCATTTGCAGATGCTTATGCTGAGTGTTTGTAACCACTGACGAACTATAAATTTATGACTACTGACAGGCTTGTCCACACTATGTGCTGAGTTCCTTACTTCAAAGTTAGATGTTGGAGCAGTTGGACATTATCCAGTATATGTGCCCTCAACTAAAAGCTTTCGTACGGTCTCATGATCCAAAATTCTTGGTACATCTTTTTAATGACTTGTGGTCAAGTTGACAGATAGTGGTCATATCCTGGGTTGCAAAAAGACTTTGTCAACTTGTGTTTCAGCTTTCATGTGCACGCAAGAAGATCACACACGTCACACACACACACAAAGAGAGTTTGGTTTTTGAAAAATTCACAGTGAGCTCTTCTCACATATTTTCAAGCACAGTGTAGGACACCGATTCCCCATTCATACCACAAATAGCTAGTAAAATGCAGATCTGCAAAGTCAGTTCACTGTATTCACCCTCAATTCAAATAGTCATGTCAGTGAAGTTGTTGTCAATCTCCTTCCCTCTGGCTGTGACGAAACGCCGGTCCGAAGGAGAGTGTCTAAAACAAGCAGTTCATTTAGCGCTTGGCTGCACCTGCCCTTTTAGCACTCCAACAGGGCCTTGTCCTCAGCTCGCCCATCCTCTGCTGACTCTCTGAGGTGACAGACAGCAGCAGAGCCAAGTGCTCTGCAGCATGCTGTAGGACGGGGTGTTTTATGTTTGTTTGAGTGTATTTGGGATTATTTAGTATCAGTGGGTACATATTTTCATTAAAGATATAGGTGATTGATGCACATGGCGTGTCCTTTGGGGAAAAGACAGTTTCCTCCACCAATTTCCTGAGAGATGCATCAGTGTGACCTATTTTCTATCTGAAGCCATTCTCTCTCTCTCTCTCTCTTTCTCAGTGCTGAGAGCGTCAGTGTGAACATGTTGCTCCTCTAATCTGACAGTAGTACACTGGTACACTCCATTGTGGTGCCAGTCAAAATGTGACTCTAGTGACCACAATTTATTTTTATATTTTGAAACAGTTCTGGGTCTTTTTCAGCTCAGACAAATGTACAGTTTCCAGTAGGTTAGTTGTCTTCTAAACTAAGTTACATGTTAAGGGTTCATGTGGTTAGAGTTGTTAAAATTGGTAATAAGCTGCCAAAAAAAATTTATAATAATTTTTTTGTTCTGACAATAGTTGACTGTAAATTCACAAAGTAAATCAAAATCATCTGAATCCCCAGAATATCCTGGATCGAGCTGTGAGGATATGATGGTCTCAAACACTAAAGAAAACTGAGTTGGTGCAACGGCAATCAGATGCAGGAAATTAAAATAAAACAGAGGTTATAGTAAATGTGAAAACTGCATGGATGAAAAGTTGAGAAACAGTATTGATTATAGAGTTGTTAGTTTGTGTTGGGTGTGTAAACTTTTAGTGAGACAAGAAAATGAAGGGCTGGGGTGCTGGATGCATGCGTGTAGCATGTATAGCTTTCATGCAACTGGAAACTGAAGTCCTGGAGACTGCAGACCTGCAATTAATGTGTGTTTTTTTTTTTTACTATGTGTAACCATGATCCCTCCTCAGTCTAACAAAGTGGTTTTGTTGCCTAACCTTAACCATACCCTATCCAAGTTTTATTTGCCATAGCCACAAACGTTCCCTAAATTCAACCATACTGTTGTTGTAATGCACAATTATTGCAGAAAGCCAGAATTTTAAAAATGTTGGCATTGGGCATAAGACAAGTATAGTTTGTCTGAGCCAAAAAAACCCAAAACAAAACACAAAATGCTGCTTCTGGTGGCTGAAATTTAGCCTGTTTGGGAAACATGATCCATACAATCTGATAGCTGTTGGCTGAAAAGACAGCACAAACCTTTTGAGAGGTAAAGATATGCAGCTCACTTTTACATCAGCTCACCAAGATGGAATTCAGTTAAGCCCACAACAACCCATCTTTGCTGAGAGCGAATCGGTGAAGCATTGAACCGCTGAGGCAGTCTCCAATCAGTGTCACTTTTTCTGTTGGAATAGCTCACCCTCTTCTCCATTGTGTACACACTGATAGCAAATCTGTACTATTGTTAAGGGTGTGTTGTTGCTGGGCGGTGACACCAGTCCATAGAGAAAGCCATAGATTTGAGGCATTATGTGCACGTTTTTGTGTGTGTGTGTGTCTGTGCATGCATGTATGTTTGTGTGCATCTCATTGGAAATTGTCAGAAGTGGAAATGCATTTACTGTGTGTACAGTGGCTGTTGGTACCCTCAAGTATCTGCGTCACTAAAGCTTCAGAGGCAGACACTCTCACAGACATGAATGATGCTCCATCCATGTCCTTGACACCACTCACTATAAAAAGAAGGCCTGAATAATTGCCTTCCCTCGTGCCTATACAATAATGGCCATGCGGTAATGGCGCATTAATCTCCTCTATACAGTGGGAGAGTAACATGGATTAAAGACAAATATGTCGGGCCATTGGTTGTTGTAATATGTTACAGAGCAGCTAGGTTGATTTTTTTTAACTGCTAACTTTAGTTTCTGGACTGATATGGTGAGAATCTGGGAATGTGGGTCCCTCTCAAGACATAAAGTATTCACCACATCTTAATTTTTGTTTAATTTAGCTGAACTTTGACTGTGTTGGTTTTCTGTTGTCAGTAAAGAATTTGAGGGGATAAATAACATTGAAGGTGGTCCATCTTCAAGTGTGAAAAAGACATGCCCCCATTGCTTCAATAAATGTTGTCCATGTAAGATTGTTAGAGATGATATTTGAGTTGTATTTAGGACAATAGATTTAATTTAATATTTGTGTTAATAATAATATTATTAGTACAAAACTTTAAAGGAATTGTTCAACATTGCGGGAAATATGCTTATTTGCTCGCTTGACCAAAGCTAGATGATAAGGGTGATACTGCTCTCATGTCTGCCAAATATAGGCTAAGACTACACAGTCAGTTAGCTTAGCTTAGCATAAAGACTGGAAACAGACGGAAACTAGCTAGCTAGTCAATGCTCATGGCCAAGAAATTGTCAATCACAACCTGCTGTAAAACTGCAACTTTTCACACTTTGGTTTTTGTACGGATTAAGCCAATGAGATAACCCCCCCCCCCCCATTACCTGTCTTTATGCTAAGCTAAGCTAGCTAGCTTAGCGAGTTAGCTTCATATGTACTGATCACCTGACCATCTAATGATTGAACATGGTTAAACATGATTGAACTTTTTTTTTTTTTTTTTACAGTAGGGTATTGCTTCCTAGGAAGCCAGGGTACCTTTTTAACACCAGAAGTCATCTTGTTTATCTAGAAGTTTGTCCTTCCTTTAGTTTTAGTTAGGCAGATGAAACATGAACGAAGACCCGTTTAGTGTTATTTTCTTAAGATGAATGTTACGTTTCAGTCAGCGTAGCCTAATATTTTTGCAACGATTATTTAGATTACAACCAACAGGCTTCAAACTATTATTGCCAGCAACAATGGGATGGAAATTGGATGCATAAAGTGTTTAGGCCTCAGGGGACATTAGGCGTTGTGTAATATAAATGGATGTCATAATGCCACTTCCTTTGAACATGAAGGTGTGCTAGCATGCAGGCTTAGGCAATATATGTAAACAAATTTCCTGTGATTTGTAGGAACACAGGAGGTAAAACTAGAAGGACCACCCACCTAGAGCAACAAAATGTGACTGAAAGGTTTATATAAAGTTATTATGTGATTAATGTTAAAGAAGCAAAGGACTGAAGGTGCCTGACAGCCATATTGTGTTTTGAGAGCACATGTTTAATATGTGTGGGTGATATACATCCACATGTGGACCAGTGTGCATTTTAATATTTTGTGTATGTAGTCTGATTCTGTCAGACTGAGCCTTTTCAGACGTAAAGGGCAAGGTCTCTTATCACAGCAACTGAATGAGGAGAGTTTGTGAATGGCATTGTGACAATCTGTATTTACACTGTGATACCAGATTTCTGAGACTGAGAGATTTTGCAGCTTTTCTCCGCTATAGCTGAGAATGTGACAAAAAGCTCTTTCTCACACTTTGTGTGTGTGTGAGATTGAGTATATGAGTGTTAGTCGGTGTGTGTGTGTCTGCGTTTGCCCTTGTGGGTTAGGAATTGTTCTATATTCCTAGTGAAACAAATGACTCATAAAAAGTCCCCAATGGAGAAATCTGTTAGGATGAAGTAAGATAATAGCTTGAAAAACAATATTCATTTGGCTTCCCTGAAGCTTTTTCTGTGAAATGACAACCACTTCTTCAATTTTAAACAGACAGATAGTCCAGAAAGTATATTGAAATATGCATTTGAATAAATAGAGATGACTTTCACTGTAGCAAATTGGGTGCACAATATAGCCTTGGAAATTTTAAAAGATGAAAAATGACTCATCAATCCTTGGTTGGTTTATATAAAACCAAGAAATGCATCTAAATTTTTTGTTTTCATTTTTGAAATCTGGTAAAGTTGAGCAGCAGTCTGTCAAGAGACGGGCCCTGAGCTGAACTGGAGGAATGAGTGATACCCTGAGTGAGAGGAGAGGCACTCTGTCGATGAAGCTATTGGCCCAATAATAGAACGGACATAATGTCTGGCCTTCTGAGTCATCATTGCTCTCTCCGCTGCCTGTGCACTCCCATCTACTTGTTTAGCCACCGTAGTTAATGGACCTTCTCCTTCTGTCCACTTCCCCATCCTTCTCCGCTTCTCCCTTCCTCCTGTCATCTCTCTGTGTTCCTTTTTTATGGGCCGTTCCTCGGTCTCTCCTCTCCATCACCCTTTCTTCACTTCCTCCTCTGTCTAAATTTGCTTATGTCCTTCTCACCCCAAATATATTTGGCGTCAGACATGTTTTTAAGTTGGTTCAATTACAAACTGAAATCGCATCTTCAGCCTCAAAGTTGGAAACCATTTACTGTAATGGTAATCTTGTGTAGTGTTGAATATAAAAGGTTGACTGTCAACATTACAAATGATATGAAACAAGATTACACAGCCTAATTTCTTACTAATATGCTGTTTAGCTGGATATCTTATTTGGACAAGGACAGCACTCTAGTTAGTGTAAGGTAGTATGTTTACATTAGAACACACACCCACTCTGCCACATACCAGACAAAATGACTCCACAGTGAAATAAAAAAAGAAAGTTACAGGCGGCTGCAACTGTGTTTGTTTTTGTTGACTGTAGACACTTGTGGGAGTGTTGTTAATGAAGGTGATTTCTGCTCATCCAAAGAATAATTTGAGGTCCACAAAGTAACTATCTTTAAATATTTATTATATCAGGCCTGGTTTAATCATTGTCACAGCATACAGAAAACAGTAAGCAATGATAGGCAGAAGGAAACAGGGTGTAATCCTTTATATACAGTCCACCCACAACATCTGGAACAACACTCAAAGTTCTTGCCATACATTCATTTGGTGTCAAAGGCACATATGTTTTCTATAAGGTCCTTCACACAATTCCATACATTATAGCTTTAAGTCAACAGAAACTGACATTCCTGAGGAGTGTTGTTTTCTCTTCTAGGAGACTCAGAAAACATGTGACCCCTGGCCTCTTTCTTAACCTTTAACATATATGGCTAAAATAAATGATAGTCAAAGATACACTGAATAAACACTGACCACGCATAATCATAAACACATTATATCACTGTCTGTTTTGCATGTTGTATGCAAAAAAATAGATCTGATTGCACAGAGGGCAAATAAATACAAAGATGTTATTGAAACGTCCATGATCTGACATATAAAGCTTCCATACTTTGTACAACACTTAGCCTTGTTTAGGTTTGACCAGAAAACGTAATCAAAACTTCTGTGAAAAGTTTCAACATTATAATCTTCATGGAGGTAGGATTTTTTTTTATAATAAACTGGCAGCTGAGTGTGTGTATATATCACATATTGGAGATGATGGTTACTGTTTCACAGCATTGAAATAGCAAGAAGAGACCATTATCAGAACAAGGACAGAAAAAATTCTTTGGGTTAACAAGTTTAGTTTATTTCTGCCTAGGGGCTAGTTCAAGTATCAAATTAGCAATGACCTGAAACAGTAAAAGGAAAAATCTTTCCAGCCACTGCACTCTGGTTTGGAAACAAACCCCTTACCCCATTTTTCGGCTTCCTCATACATAGAGGTTCATGCTGCAGGCAAGCAACTGGCGCCACAATATATTTTGCTCACAAGTCATAAAACTAAACATGTATTGCATGTTGAGATACTGTCTTTTCAGTGTATCTTTCTGTTGGATAGCTGTTTTTGAAAATGCAACATTTGTATTTCTGTTCATTACAAGCATAAACTGTGCCAGAGACCTATTGATGTGGTAATTCCTTAGCTAATACAAGTTGATGAAAGTCATAAATTACTGAATACCAGGTGTACAAGAGTGTTTTTCAGACACAGTGACAAGTTAAATGTCAAGCACATTGATGTTCAGCTCTAAAGGAGTGAATTGATTCTACAAATGCACAAACACATTTTTAATTTCGCCATCTGTCTGTCTTCCTCCAGGGTTATCCCAGCCTCGGCCCCCAGAGCAGCAGTGCCCTCGCCTCTCCTCCTCCTCTCTTGGACCAGCAGCAGCCTGACGTGGTGAGGCCAGGAACGATGGGCCGGAAGCTAGACCTGTCTGGCCTGACGGATGACGAGGCTGAGCATGTCTTGAAAGTGGTCCAGCGGGACATGAAGCTAAGAAAGAAGGAGGAGGAGAGGCTGAGGTGAGATCGGAATTCCCTGCCAGCATTTTTTTTCTAGTATTTAACACTTTTTTTTTTTTTGTATTTAACACATTTGAGGTGACACATACAGGGTGATTTGAGAGGAGCTGATAAAGAGAACTGACATTCGCCTGTGAGCAGAAATGACCAGATATAGTGTGTGCAGCTGTTTCAGCTGACAGGCACTTATCATGCACTTATTGGCAGTGTCTGGTTTAAAGGACCAGTATGTAAGATTTAGTGACATCTAGCGGTGAAGTTGCATATTGCAACTAACTGAATAGCCCTCCCCTCATATCCCCTTCCAACTATGTAGGAGAACCTATGGTGGCTGCAAAAGTCACGAAAGGTCATCTCTAGAGCCACTGTTTGGTTTGTCCAACCAGGGCTACTGTAGAAACGTGGCGGTGCAACATGGCAGCCTCTGTGGAAGGGGACCTGCTCCCTATGTAGATATAAAGGGCTCATTATAAGGTAACGAAAACACAACGATTATTATTTTCAGGAGATTATACACTAGTCTGTTCTGCTCAATGCCACTAAATCTTACACACTGGTCCTTTAAGTCTCCTTTCTACAACCACAGTAATTTTATTGCTTGACGTCTTTTGATTGTCAAACTGAAATGTGAAATCTCCTCACTTTTTATGTAAGGAAATATAAATTATAATGATACTGCAGCTTGTGCATTTTGGACATATTTGCATCTGAGCTTTGGGCAGTGCAGCTGGTTAATGAGGAGTGCTGGGGTACAAACAAAAAATGTTTATTCTCACTCTGTGTCTCATAGTCGTATGAGGGGAGCTTCTGTGCTTTTAACCTGTGCTGCTGGTTGATGGTTTTGGACACATTCAGCTACATTTTCATTACCTGTAAAGTTAGCTTCATGTAGACTGTGTTAGTGTTATCACTGCTACTGGACAGGTGATGAAGGTGCATGTGATTACAGAGATGTATGCGGTAATAGACCAAAAAAAGACTTTTCGTTCATGTTATTTCAACACCCACTGAGTCATCAGCAGCTCCTGCACATTTAGAGCTGTTGTCATCCCTCATTTTACATAGGAAGAGGTCTAGCTTGCATTAGCTGTCTCTCTTTCATCACCAGTTGTGGTGATGGTGAATGACCAGACTGTCCTGTAACCCCAACTCTCTGTAGGTTACCCTGTGATCATAACATGGAGAAGTGTATGGGGTCATGGAGTAGTATAAGAAGTGCTCAAATCACAGATAGGGCTGACAAAGTCTGCCCCCAACTTCCTTTGTAGCAATTAGAATTCAAGGATATTTTTAGAACCATTTTTAGTGCTCATCTACACAGATATTGCACCAATCAAATTACCAGTACCAACACTGACAGCTGGAACCATAAATTCACGCTCACTGGAGAACACTGATTTAGGGGGTGCTGTGACTGCAGAAAATTAAATAATGGTTATTACAATTTTGACCATGTAAGGTACAAAATAAGTCAAAACAAACACAAAGGATAAACTCTATATATTGATTTATTAGCAAAAAAAAAAAAATTTAATTTCAGTTTGGCTTGCAAAGATGTTTTTTTTTTCAGATGTTGGTCAGTAACTAACAGTGCATCTGCACGCACATGCGTCATGGTAAATGTAATCAAATCATTCCTTGGTGATATAGAGACAGCATTGCGTGCAGACGATTTAATTTATGCATTTTAAGTGACGGGATTGGCCAACCAACCATTAATCATCATGACATGTTTATGCATTTGAAGTCAAGGCTTCAGCAAGACAGCCTGACACTCCTTTCACTTATGAATGTATTTATACTTTACAATATAATCCACAACATCCCTTTTATTTACCAGAGGTTGTACTTGACGTCTGTTGCTGTCTGTTGAAAGATGGAAGCATGGTTTTTAAACAAAGCTGCTTATGCTACGGCATTTTGAGCTGCAGTTATTTCTTCACAGGTTTTACAGTAGTATGGTTTATTGCAGCGTCTCCATCTGTACAGCCTGCTGTAAGGAAGAAGATTGTGTTTTCAGCTTGAGGGCTGTCAGGTCTGTCAGGGTCAGTTGGGCTGGGCCTCAGGGCTCTGCTCCGGTGTCACAGCTTCTTACTTAACATGCGACAAGTGCTGGCCCATTCCTCCTCCTCACCTCCCGTCCTTCACTCCCTCCCTCCTCTCCCTGTGACAGCCTGTATTCGAGTGGGGAAGGATTCAGTTTGGTTGTGACAGGCCTCCATTGGGGTTTGGCCATCAAATGTGTGGTCAGATCAGTGTGGCTGCTTTGTGTTGTTTCAGCAGGACTATGAGGGGGGAGTTTTAATGTTAAAGCTCCAGTTTCTCTGTTGTCAAAACTAGTTTTTCACCGTGTTTTTAAGTGTGGTTGTACCCTATAATTTTGTAAAAAACAAATATGTCCCTTTGACTACCTACCAGGCCCCCAGCATCAGCTATTTTGTTGTGGAAATGTGATGTCTTTCTTCAGATTTGAACAGCGATCCTCAGTGGTTTCATGTTCTTGAGTGGATGCCACGAGTGATTAGGCTGCTTTACTTGGAGCACTAAACATCTTAGCTGTACTCTGAGGAGCATAACAAAGTTGCTTCACAAACCAGAGAGCAGCCGTTAGTCTGTGCTGCTAAAAGTCAAATTCAACTTATTTTCCCAGAAACAGTTTCAAAACAAAGATGGTGTATTTCCAAATTACTGGGCCGTAAAATTTTCTCCCACCAAGCTGTCATGATGGATCAAAAAGAATTTCTGCCTCGCAGGCTGTTATTACCGCTGTTTACTGCAAAAAGATAAATGGATTAATCTTGATGTAATAGCGGAGAGATACTCATTAGGCAACAGTTCTTCATAAAAGCAATCAGGCTCTTCATTTGTAGTCTTATTAGTTATTATGACTTGTTCATTGATTTAAAAGCAAAGTTTTCCAAAGTGGATATTAGATGCAAGCTGGCAGTCAAATTTGCTTGTTTTAGCAGTTAAAATTGCTAATCTGTTACACAATTACACATCTGGTAAAATGGCTTTTTCCCTCATTTTTGTTGTAATTTGTGCTTCAACTCTTAGACATCGTTTCCTCCGACAGAGCCTCCTGAAAGCCCCATTTAAGTCTTGGCTCCTGAGCTCTAGTGTTTCTCTGTATTCAGATACACAATCTAAGTGAAAGTTCATTACATTACTGTGCAAATTCAAGTAAAATCCTTCCTTTGAGTGGACTTTGAAATGAACAATATTTGCATATTCATTGATTCTTGATTTTTCAATGGAGGTTTTAATGAGGTAATTATACTTTTTGTGAGGGAAAAAAACATATTAGACCCAAATTATCATTACAATCTGATTATTTTTATATGTCTGGAGGTGATCTTTAAGTAAAAACAGTAGTATTATCAGCAAAACATACATAAAATAAGTATTGTCAGATACAATATTTTTTAATTTTGTATCTTTGTATGTTTTTTTGTATTTTTGTGGAGCCATTGTAACTACTGGTTTGATCAATATTAATGCACCATATTTTATAAGATGATCATATGTTTTGTATGTAAAATCTTTATCTGCAAAGTAACTAGTAATTATAGTTGTCAAATACAGTAAATATAGTGGAATAATTAGTAGTGGAGTAGCAGAAAATGAGAGTACACACATTTTTCAAAACTATACTTTTTTAAAAACTATACTCTATTCATGAGTAAAACAAACTAAACTGAATGTATTTATGCATACTATTTATCAGAAAATTCTTACAGCCCATCTTTAACAGAATCAATAGATTGTTTTTTTTATATATATATATATATATATCTCCTAGTTTAAAAATATAAATTCTCTGATATAATAACACCATTTCACTACATTTCCAATTGAAGTAGTAGCAAGTAATGCCCACTACTAGGTAATGTTATTGCATTTAATCTTAAGAACAATGACATGTCCTCTATTAGTATCTGGTGGCATCTGTTGTCTCATGAATTTAATTTGCATCAATCTTTTTTCCACTTCATCTGATTAAAGTAAGTTTTTGTGTGTTGGTGATTGTGTACTTCTGTTTTGTACAATGCAGACAGTCAAGGTCAAAATAGCATTTTGGTGTTGCCACAAACTGCCAGGGAACATAAAGACAGAGAAAACCCATTTGCCTTTCATATGAAATGTAAAATGTTGCAGTATACAGTATATGAATAGGAATATGAAAACTCACAGCAGATGGTGGTTGAGTGTTTCAGCAGGTAGCACTCTCCCTGTGGAGTTTTCTCTTCCATGCATGGCTGACATTTCCTTTTCTTCCTTGAATGAAATCAGCCCTGTAAAGTTATAAATTACCCTGCTGAAGGATTCATGGGATAGTTTATAAGCCTCAGCTGGCACTTTAAATGCTCCATTTTAATTTTCCCCCATGCTGAATAATAAGAAATGTTGAAATACTTGACTGATATTACCTTCTGTCTCATAAATACTGAACTGTATTAAATATGTAAATAAAATAATGCACTCAGCTATACGCCCAGTTAAGGGCAATCTGCACTGCACTTTTCACGTTCACCTCGAGTTTTAATTTTCAAGTTTTAATGTGGGCAACTGCAGCTAGTTTATGATGTCTCTGCACTTTAATGCTTTTATCATTGTGTGAGGGAGCTTTTATTGTCATGCTGTATATTAGTGTTATTTCAAATTGTACAACAAATCAAATAAGGATGTGAACATTGGCAGGTCCATATTCTGCCATGACAACATGACTTTATTAACAAGTACACACAGGCTTCAGCGAGGTGTTTTTGCTTAACTTTGTGTTATAGAATCTGATTTTGCATGATTAAATTGTTAGAAACCAGTTATTAGTCTTGGTACAGTATCAGAAAATCTTCTGTGGCCATTGGTTAGGAGATTTCTGATATTACTGCACAGCAGTGGGCTTGCTACTGCTTTCAATTCAACATTTCAATATATAATTTCATTTGTATGCTGATGACACACCGCTGTACAAAAGCACTCTTGGCAAACATAAATGATTGTCTGGCTTCTATGAGAGACTGGATGTCTCAGATATTTTCTCAAATTAAATGAAAATGAAACAGAGGTCCTGTTTACCAGTCCTGAAAGTGTTTGATAGCAGAGATTTTTAGTCTTAAACATCAAATATAACAATAACTGTAACTGTTGACTGTTCAAACAGTAACAATTTGAGTGTATTAAAGGTCCTGCACACCGTTGGTGCACCCACACAGGTGATTAGACCTATGATTATTATATGGTTTAGAATTAACTCAAAAATTATCCTAATTACCTATCAGATGACATGGTGAAGTCCCTACCTGTTAATTCTTTGTCCATATACACCATTGACTGTATATAAAGATGGACAACGCATCTCCACTTCCTACTGCTATGCAGAAGTGAAGCCAAAATATCTCCTCTCTGCCATCTTGCTTGTGTGATGTCATTTGGTGCCAGAGTCTGGCAAGTAGAGTCGGGCCGTCATCCCGTCCTTCCACGGGATGGCGGCCCACGGGACATGCCCCCTCTCTCATCCTGCAGCCTGACAGAGGTTTGAGAGTGGCTGTCACAGCTATCAATCATGACGTAATAATCAAATAATTAATTAAAAACAAACTTATCAAAAAAATGAGCACTTGGATAAACATCATTGTAATAAGAACTACCTAAAATGACAGAAACCATCTTTGGGAAAAATTTATTTGACATGTACTTTGATATTTTAGTTTGGCTCATGTCTTATTCACTCACATGGAGGGAGCGAGATTTATGACCTATGCTGCAGCCAGCCAGGAGATGTTTTGGCTTCACTTTTGGGGAGCCGTCATGACTTCTGTCTTCATATGCAGTCGATGATATACACACTAGAAGCGTCACATTTCTGCTATCCTATGATGTCCCAAGGGCTGGGCTAAAAATGAAACTGTACATGTGCTTTTTTTCTCCCTAAACTTTGGAAAATTTTGTCCATAAGCTTTTACAAACTGACATGCTCTCTTGTTTATATTTTTCCTGGTTCAATTCTCTTTTGTTTTGTGCTTGTTACCAGCCTATAAGTTTAATGTGTTCTGCCAGTGGTTGTAATTTTGAAGCAATTTGTAACTTTGTTTTGGAAAGTGCTATACTGTACATGTAAATCTTCAGTAACTTCCTTGTGCACCCTGGTTGCTCCACTAGTGAAGGGCACAAGTGTGATGCTGCCAATTAAAGAGGGTGAGCAGCTCAACCTCTGGCCTCCTCCATCTCAGTGGCCATCCAGCTGGAGAGGCTCATTATGGAACAGCAGGAAACTCAGGGGAGCACAGGCGTGGGTCTACTTAACAAACACGACAAGCACTCCCATGGGAGACAGACTTGGAAATGATTATAGATAGAAATAGCTATCCACAACTGTGTCTGTGTAGAAGATGGCTGGAGCTCCAGCTATTGGTAACTCTAATGGCTAATTTGCTCTCAGTGTCAGGAAGAATCTGCTTTTAACTGCTTGTATGGGTGGGCCAATTACTGTACCTGTAATGCTTACTTCAAAACTCACTTCAATTGCAGCTGTAGCAGCTCCATCCTGTCTATTGAAAGAGCAGGCTCTGCTTTATTTCGACTTGTGAGCGTGTTGAATAAGGCAAAAAAAAAAAAAGACTTGGAAACTGAACAATGCTCCATGGATAACTCTCAATTATTTGTGAAGTTGTGTGCACTTAATATCATTCTTTCTCCATGGTAATCTCTTTTTGTGGAGTAATTTCTGGCTCAAGAATGCAGCCCAGCCTGCCACAACAATTGTACCCAATTGTCAGAGGGTGATATTTTGCATCAGCAGTTTTAATTAATCAGTCAAATCGGGAATGTTTTTAAAATGAAGACTTGACAAAACACAATGTTGCGTTCAGAATACGCACAGACTCATTGATCGCATTAATGTTTGATTATTTTTAGTGTTAATCAAACCATCTGTTGCTAGTTTTATTTTAAGAGTGAGTACACATTTATAGCCATTTAGGGGGTAATTTATTTAGTAAGATATGAACAGTGGTTCGAATATGTCTCATGCATCCAAAGGCTTCAGCTTCTTTCTTTTGTTTTCTTGCTGTTTTCTCTTTTAGCTCTCTTGAATGTGACAAGCAGGCAGGTACGGGGGAGGCAAGAGTCACGCTGAGAGGCCAGGATCTTTTTGAAAGAAGGTGGCACAGGATGTCGCCCTGTCTGGGACAGAGCTGACCTCTATTTCCTCCTGTATTTATCCTCTTGGCTCCCTGTCTAGGGATGGTAGAAATACAGATGCGCACAGCTAGCCTCACAGAAAGACAACTTAAAAATAAATGTTTTGTGCCAAGATAAAAGTCACTCGGTTATTCATGACAATCGATAAATTGGCGTAATTGGATTTCAGAGCACAAGCAGTCAGAGGATATTGCCCTTCGTTGCAGGTCAGTCCCTTTGGGCTGCAGTGCCATCTCCTCTATTAAAGCAGCGCTAAATGGGGACAGATCAACCTCCTGCCGTCGACTTTCAGGCCTGAGGTCATATCCTTTCACAGCATCTGCTCAGATTTCAATTTAGGCCACCATTTGTTATGCGTTCATCAAATAAATTAGTACAGACATCCACAGAATATTGAATAGTTTATATACTAGCTCAAAACTACTTGATGATGTGTGTTTTTTTAAAATAAAGCTAGTTACCCAGACTACTGAACTAATGACCTCAGCTTGTTTCTGTTAGGGGAAAATCCAGAAATGGTGTAACTAGCCCAGCGCAGCTTTGTGGGTGTTTGAATGGCTCCATTGTGTTAAACAGACATGTATTATTCCTTTCTTCTCAGTGTCGAAGGTGTTTATTCTGTGACATAATCCAGTGTTGGGTCCTATGTTAACATGTGATGTTCTTTCACATGAGACGGGCCCAAAGCTGCAGGGATGTGATGTGTAACTGCACATACACAGAAACTCTTAACAATAAAACAACTTCATGTGGCTAATGCCCCAGCCCCAAACTTTTTTATGTAGCAGCCAGAAAAGTGGGTCTGGGGAGAGTTAATTTCAGTCTCACTGTTGTTGTGGCAGTTGTGTTCTCTTGGCTGCGGTTTTCGTTTGGTGGGGATTAGCTGTGTTACGTTATTGGCGTGGGCTGTTTGTCTGAGTCATGTTGATACGGATTGTTTTTGATGTGGAAGTGTTGTGTGTGTGTATGTGCTGATCTCCTCAGCAGTGTGTGTGTATGTGGTGATGATCTCAGCAGTGTGTGTGTGTGTGCGTGGCGAACAGGAAGGGCAAATCCTTCTGACCTTTTTTTCTGTGCTGTAGTGGCAGGTGTATTACCAGTAGGATTTTGTGAGTCATTTCACATTGTGCAGGGTAACATTTTAATGGATCAGTACCTGTTTGGGCTCACAGTGACAAGATTGAACTTTTATAACTGCTATGTTTACTTTCTTATCTTTATATCTGTTTTTTTTTAAACATGGTAATGTAGTGAATGAAAAGTTGAAATATAATAAGGCTGCATAAGTATAAGTATTTTATGTGAAGATCATCAGTTCTCTCTCTACTTATGACTTCTTCTTACTGACTTCTGGCTATGTTGCAGAGCTGATTTGTAGTGACTTTTGTGCACTATATATATTTTTAATAATGTCATCCTCTCCTATGATACATGATTAAGTGCCCTGTTGAACAGGAAGGTGGGCAGACTTAAAAAGGTCAAAGTGTTAATGACCTGCAAAAGGAAATGTATCTATCAAGTTGTAATCTTGCTCATGTTTTTATTTAAATATTGAAATGACACTGAGATTTGAAAACTTTCTCTACCAGACTGATAGGAAACAGAGTGAGTTTACGTGCTGATTTCTGATCAGTGTGGTTGTACTTTAATTTGCTTTCATGTGTTCAGGGCTGTTGAGGTGATCTGTGCAGCTGCAACAGACTCTGTGATTTCTAATTAGTCTTTAATATGGCCCTTAGTAGATAATATTTAAGATAATTAAACTTAATTAGCAGACAGAAATATAGTCCTCTAGACCACTGCAATTATACATGGGCATGCTTACGCATACTGTATTCTGTCTCTCTGTCTTTGTCACAAACACACTAAGGTCCATTTATTAGAGGTGCACCAGTTTTTTTATATTAAAGGGGACCTATTATGCTTTTCCTTATTTTCAGTCATATATATAATGTTACAGTGTCAGATGTTCATATTAAACTGAAGTGTCAAATAATGAGAAATGTAGAAATAATCCCTGTGAGCAAAAAGCACCGGCTTCAGACTGCTTTGAATTCTCGGTTTCCAACAGTTTTTTCTACTTTCAGGAGCTAAGACTACCTGTTAAGAAACATAGGCTGAACTGAGAGGCTGCATAAAGAGCCAGTATAAGATAAATACAGAGTTTTTTGAACTGTCAATCATGCAAAGCTACTCTAGTGACATCCCAGAATAAAAATATAGAGCTGGAAATGAGCATAATAGGTCCCTTTTAATGTAATGTAGTCCTTACACAAGAGCCACACATCTTATCTGTCAAATACGAAAGGTCAAATATATTTTTACCATCCATTTATGAAATATATGTTGTAAAAACTTAGCAGTGCAATGTATTGTGAGTAAACTAGGCCTTGGGAGTGTTGGACTAATATGCCTGAGTAAACATTTGCTTCAGTGGTGCTTCATTGTTTATGGATACTGTTGCAAATTGAATTTCCTCTTTATAGGCTACATAATCAAATCCAAGATACATTTTAACTAGTATCACATAAATTAGGATGTATAATATATGTGTATATGTCAAATAAAATGTAATTCATGTAGATATCACTTTTATTTGTGGGTTTGGAGTCTTGAGCACTGCACCAAGCTTGCCACTTCAGTGCATTAACATTCAAATTCATGCGGATGAACCGTCAAGCGAGACAGTTGTACTTGAACATAAAAAGAAGTTTGGTGCTCAACATTCCTAAATGTTGAAATGTCTCTGAAGCTTACGTGTGCCTGTGCATTAGCAGACCCTCCTGAGCAAAGTGTCCTGAGCAGACGGCGGTTTACGGCGTCTGACGGAGGAAGACTCTGATTTCCCCTGAGTGTGACAAATCGGCAGCTGCACAGTGCCGCCGTCCTCTGGAGCTGCTGAGCCCACGGGATGGGCTGATGAGATAGTGAAAAATAATCCATCCGAGCTACTTGTGGCACAGTTGCTTTCATAGTCCTATACGCCGCTTTAGCGTTTCCAGCTGACTGAGTAGATAGGTTTCTCCTCAATAACCTTGCCTGCATGAATGTGTATATCTCTGTGTGTGAGTGTCTGTATGTGGCATTTTAGCCTTTGCTCACTGAGGGTCAAATGGAGGTGAACGGATCACTGCTCAGCCTTGTCTTGCTCCAGATAAACCTGTATACATTTCCAACAAGATAGACTCTGGAGTTATCTGCAGGAAGACTAAGACAGATTCTGAGTAATCGCCTGAGCTGTTACTTTTGTATTTGTCCAGGTCTGCAGTGATTACTCCTGTTGGCGGCCAAATGTCAAGTGCTGTTTTGAGTCAGAGGGAAATAGTTGGTTGCAGCAGGAAGATGGTGTTATCTCGCTCCCTATGCATCTTTCTGTCTAGTTTCCTACCTCTCCCTCTGTGATTTTCTCATCGAGTCAGTCCTATTGTCTCTGCCACTGTTTCTCCCTCCCTGTTTTCCATTCAGTGGTCCTATCCCTCTCAATTCCTCAGTCTATTCTCTGTCCACCTCTGGTTTCACTTTGTAGACCCTCATTAGTGGAAGCCGTCTTGTGTTGCAGTGCTGGACGAGCTGCTCTCTGCCCAGGAGGAGTGAGCAATGCTTGGCGAGACAGCAGGGAGATTTCCCTTTCTCTTGAATAACTGCCACACTTCTTATCCCAGTCCGACTCTTCATTACGCCCAGGCCAAGAGACAGAAGACTCATTTACCTCCTAAAATCCAGTCATTTATCCCATGGGCCTTATCTCCTGTGTGATATTGAAGTGATTGAACTTCAGCCAGCAGTGTTAATTACGAGGTTTTGGGCTGTTTGCAGGGGTACAAGCCAGCAAGGCAAGGTTCAAGTGCTCGGACACAGTCGGTTAGCTTCAGAGAGACTGTCTTTATGGGAAAGTGCTCGGCAGAATGAGAGAAAGTGAAGGATCCTCTGCAGGATTACAGTGTGTCTGAGGGGCGACAGACAGTACACTCTGTACAAGGTGCAATTTGCCTCATTACAGACAATGAATCCTCCTCTTCCTTTTGTATAACCTGTTGCACTGTGATGTTCTTAAACCCCTTCCTGTATGCAGGTAATATTCTGTCTCTGTTCCAGTTGTCTTGTCTCTTCCTCTGTGGTGTGTTTTCTGCCAACATTCACTCCAGGCGCTTCGGTACGCTGGCACTGAATGAGAATGCTGAGGAGGACTTTACATATAGCTGCATCATGTTTTTTCAGATTTTTGAATTTTTTTGTCATTTTTCAAGCAACAATACAAAGGAGAAAGACATGTTTCTTTTCTTAGTCATTTATCATTATAAATTGAATGTGCAGGCAGACAAAACATGCAATGTTAAGATCTTTGACTAAACAATTATTTGACTAATAGATTAATAAAATTTTAAAAAATCTGCAGTTTAATTGTTTAATAAGATAATAGTTAGTTTCAGCCCTACAGGACTTATTTGTAAATGTATTTATTTGGCCACTTTGTGGATGGTGACGGGACTCCAAAGAGGGGAAAAAAGAATTTCACCTTTCTAACCAAATTAGCTTTGAGACATATGTTGTGCATAAGTGTGTTGCAGAATTTCAAAGATTAAGAGGCATTGTTCTTACTAGCATGCCCCTCGGTGTGTGCACCAATTAGCCGGTGAGCACCTGCTTTATTCCCCGTGAGGGCTCTTGAACTAAGCAGCACATCAGCTGAGGCTTACTGGAAGCAGAGGCAGTCTGTTTACATCGCGTCACATTATCGATGACAGAGCAGCATCGACATTCTGCAAAATGCTAGTGTTGCTAGTATGTCATCCATTTCGCACACAAGCAAGGATATACACACTCACACTCACACACACACACACAAACAACAGACAAAATTAAATTAGTGCTGAGCTTTCCCCACAGTCCTGTGTTCCATCCACCCAATTAGGTGGGGATCTCCCTCATCTCCAGCATCTTTGACCCCAAGTCATGACAGCTTTAATTTATGAGATGGCACCATCACATGTATAAGCATATACATACATACAGCATATCTTATACATATGCATGTATAAGACAGAGAGGATCACATGACTGTGTGCTGATGTGGTTAGTTCTTGGGGGGCAGCTTTTTAAATAATCAAACAATAATTTTGGTCATCTTTTAAAGCAGAAATTACATTTTATAAACAAAGTAATGAATTGAAAAAATAATCAGCAGATTTTGATACAATTGATAGAATTGATAATAAAAAGAGTCATTAGTTGCAGCCCTAGTTGCAAAAGCACCAACAGATGAGGCTGAGCGTGGCAGGGGAGTGTTTTGCTTTATGTTGAAGACCTCTCTGGTTTATTTTTATTGATTGTCATTTTCTCCTCTACTGGCTTTAGTGTGTGTGTGTGTGTGTGTGTGTGTGTGTGTGTGTGTGTGTGTGTGTGTGTGTGTGTGTGTGTGTGTGTGTGCGTGTGTGTGCGTGTGTGTGTGTGTGTTTGACACCTGCGTTCAATTTCTTCCTCTTTTTCTCTGTTTCTCTCTGTATATCCTTCACTCCCCATCTCCACTGATGGTCTCCTACACCTTCAGTCACTGTCTTTACTGCACTTTCTCTCCCTCCCTCCCTTTGTCAGACACTGGAAAAGGGTTTGTCTCAGTCAATATCATCATGGTAGCACTGCATGTTTATGTGCAGTATCTGTTCTGTGTCTGACAGCCCCTTATGTTGCTGATGAGCTCATATAGCTTTGATTCATTTAAGGGGCTCTCCCTGGTATTAACCCAATACTAAGGAGCCACATAAAAGATTCACAATTAAAGCAAAGCCACTTGATTTTCTGCTCTTTTCTCACACTCATAAGGATCATGGATTATACTTAAAACACCTCTTAAAAAAGCTTTATGACTGAGGCTTGCTTTTATGTACAGTTATGGGGTTTGACCCTGTTCTCTTTAAATCTGGAGTCGCTTCTTATTTTTCTAATAACAAATTTAAATGTTATGCATGTTGTAACTTCTCTTTTATGACACTTTCTCTTGCTTGTACTTATTTTTAGCTCCTTTTACAGTTTATTAAGCCGACTTTTATACAATTACTATGAACTGCTTTTAGATAAGTGCTGAATTAGAATTTGTTCTTACGATTTAGACGGTAGGGACGCTGATAATTGATGAAAATATGAATTTTATTGTCATTATATTTAGATCATTTGTATACACTGACTACCAAATTATAGTCTTCGAATGAATGTCACTCATCAAACTGCGGCTTCTCAAAGTGTAATGTTTGATATTTTGACAGAACTCAGAAAATCTCACGAGTCTCTTGGTATTTCTTGACTCTTGTGTGTGTGTGTGTGTGTGTGTGTGTGTGTGTGTGTGTGTGTGTGTGTGTGTGTGTGTGTGTGTGCGTGTGTGTGTGTGTGTGTGCGTGTGTGCGTGCGTGTGTGTGTGAGTGGCTGTGTGGGAATGTACCGTAACTGGAGTTACGGTACATTCCCACACAGTTCCTGTGAAAAAACGAAACAACTCTTCCTACACTCCTCATGACCTTCCACCACAATCAGAGTAAATACAGAGAACGACATGCACCAGATTATTGCTACCTCCAGTTTAGCCAAATTAAAGATGTCACAAGGAAAATATGTTACTGTTAGAAACTTCCCTAACCGCTGTCCTCCCCTTTAATCAAAGTTAAAATCCCCTAAACTCCAAGAAATGTTATCTCAAATATAAAGAAATCACCAATCAAACATTTATTCATCACACACATGATCGTATACACAGTGAAATACTCAACACATTCAGCGACATTCAGTAAACAAACAAAGACACAAACAACACACACCTCGACTTGAATTGGCCAGACAGGCATGGAGTCGGTGTCTTTCCATGACTTGTAATCATGAAAACCCAATAATTACAGTATAAATTCCTCTAGAGAATTAACATCACCGCCATCACTGACTGCGGTCTGAGGTGAGAGGAGCAGGCGCCGACCATCATGGCATAATGTGATAGGATAAGACACCTGTCAGTCAATACCTGTCTTATCAATAAAGATGTTGTCAAAATCATCATTTTCTGTTCACTTAGAGAAACAGAATGAGATTTCTTTGAGTGAAAGCGGTGAGATGCATGTTTATGATTTAAACCCCCAGTGAGATGACTTTCTATTGACTTGAATACCTCTAGTTTGTGCAAGCACACCCACTCCTCTCATTGTATTGTCTTTTTGGGGTGCCACTTTACCACTGGTGGGTTTTTCAAGTTTTTCCAAGTCATATTTGTTTCTCAGAGGAACCATCATTGGTTGAGTTGACTGCTTTCTGGAGATTATGAGTCACAGCTGGTGCTGCGGTAGGCTCGCCCTCCTCTGTTTAATGACTGCAGGAGTCGAGTGTTCTGATAAAACTGTTGCTTTGGTGGTGAACCAGCAAGCTGAATGCTCATCACAGATCCTCCTTTTAAAAAAAAATGTCTACCAATGGTGGGCTGTTGAATTCAGTTCATGGCACATTTCAAAGACCTCTAACCTTTATCTGAGATACTTGTGAAGTATGTAAACAGGACACCTTATCTCACCTTTATCCAGTGCTTGTGGAAAACACTTATGGAGGAATCATCAAGAATTTTACACAAAGTCAATTTACAAAAGCTGTTTAAAATTATTCTACCAGTTAGTTAGCGTAGGTTCACTTGAACATACGGTTGCTAATAGCAACCACTACAGTGGTGGAAAGTAACTAAGTACATTTCCTCAAGTACTGTACTTAAGTACAATTTTGAGGTACTTGTACTTTACTTGAGTATTTTCATTTGATGCTACTTTATACTTCCACTCCACTACATTTCAGAGGGAAATATTGTACTTCCTACTCCACTACATTTATTTGACAGCTTTAGTTACTTTTCACATTTGACACAATGGATAATATAACAAAAATACGACACATTGTTAAAGATGAAACCAGTGGTTCCAACCTTTTTTGCTTTTGATGTCTTACCAAAAGCAGTGTGTAGTCGGGGTCACATTTCAGAGGTCTATGAGTTGTATGGCAGTAGAGTATTTTTACATTGCTGTATGGTACTTTTACTTAAGTAAAGGATCTGAGTACCACTGCCAAATGCCCTTGTTGGAGCTTTATATGTATGTAGTATTTTAGCTGTTTTGTTATTGTTGATTGTTGTTTGTGTTTAGTAAAGCCTAATTAAGTTTTCCTGAAAACAGTTTACAGCTAGTTTAACCAAACTAGCCAGTATAGTAGCTGCTGAGGCTACATGCGAAAATGACTCCTGTGAATGGTGACGCACAATTATGATAAAATTTCACTGTACTGCTCACAAAGAAGAAAACCATAGGGATGAAAAACAGTTGTATGAAGTGCTCTGTGGCTCTGTACAAGATTTATCAAGTCTGAGGAAGTGATATCACTTGTATCTCGACTTGGGCTTCCAAATATTTAACAGAAATCTTGCTTTACATATTGAGGAATGTGGAGTTCAGTGATACAGTAGATGAAATGGAAGATGCCATCAAGTTGCATGATGGGAGGTGTAGTATCTAACACTTTTGCAGCTTAACCCTTCACAGGGGACTAAAAATCAGATCAGGATACCTCAACCTCTGCTGCATCAGTTTTAACCATTCTTTTGTTAATCTCTGTTGCTTCAGTATTTTAAGGGCTTTCTTCACTTGTACTAGCCATATGTTTTAAAACATTTTGGATGGTATTTCCTGCTTTAAGATTTCTGTAGACTATTTGGGATTTCAACCTGCTTGATGTCATTTGCACTACAGTCAGAACTTTCCTACCTCGCCTAACCTCACCTGCAAATATAATGAAATGTATTCGTTTGTAAGTTGTTCTGTGTGTTCTTTGCTTTTCCACACTCACTGCCTGCTTGTCTAAGGAGATAGGAGATAAGCCACAGCTGAAACGCAAAGTCTGTGACGTGCGGTCGGGCCAGGGGAATGGTGACTGCAAGGACAGGCAGGGGGAGGGGCAGACAGGATAAGAGGTAGAGAGAGAGAGAAAGGGAAAGGTAGAGAGGGGAAGGACGGGAGAGAGGAGGGAAGACAAACTGTCGGAGGATGCTTTTATCCGTCCTTGATGAGACACAGGAGATGCAGATGCTGCTAGCTCTGGCCCATTAGCTCAGGCTGCAGCTGGTTTGTTACAGCAGCTGGGATGTGTTTGTGTGAGAGAGGAGAGTTCCTGATCAAATTTATGCTTTATATACATGTGTGTGTTTGTGTAAGTTCATGCGTGTATTTATATAAACCATCTTTAAAGGGCTCAGGAAGATGTATGGATTTACTTTCTGTTCAGTACCAAAATGAAGACATATAGTGCAGCATTAATCTCTGGCTGTATGATTAAGTGCACAGACTGAAGGCCTTTGCTTAAAGCATATTGCATTAGATATGCCGTTTTATCATACGTCATGGCGTACTGCTGATGATTCATTGTATCTAGGGGAGTCACACCTCAGTGTAAGTGATTGAGATAGCATTTTTTGGGATGCAACTTTAGTGGCTGGAAGACAAATAGTCTACTATCTTCCTCTATTTTCCATAATCCATCCATACATGTCGTCTCCTCCTAAACAACAGTTTTTATTTTTTTCAGGAAGTGGTGAGATGTAGCCATGTGGGGAAATACCACGATAACAAGCAGTCATGCGTTGCCCCAGCAAAGTCCTATCAATCAAGCCGCTCCTGTTAGAGGAGCATTGCTAGTAGAGGCAATGGAGAGCCATCCCTTCCTCCAATTACTCGCTGAGTCAGAGCTAGATGATTAGAAAAGTATGACTCAAACTTAGGCTGGGGTTTTATTCATGTGTTGACTCTGTATTAAAGGATGGTTGCGGGTACGCTGCTTTCGGTTTTGTCACCTGATCCACGCTCTTTTTCCCCCCTCATCCCTCCCACCTCTCTGTAAGCAACTTTCTTTTTCTATTTCTCCCTCTTTCCATTCCTCTCTTTGATGTTTGTGCTTTTGGCAGGACTGCTAATACCTTCCTTTGACATATATTCCATTTTCACAGGCTTAGTACCTTCTCTTGAAGCCTATCCAATATCCCCTCGTCTCACCTCTGTAGTCCATCACTCCTCTAGTAATGTTCAGCCGTTGTAAACACTTAATACTTGGGGCTGTACAGTATATCATAGAGTAGGTGGATTAAGCCTGGGGCATGCTGATCATCTGCTGGTACACATTAGTTCAGCGCTGGGTCCCCGCCAGCTCTACATCTGCAATTACAGTTGTGGTCAGGTTAAGGAAAGCAGTGGTGTAGTTGACGACATCTGACGACATGTGGCATACATATCCAGACTTCTCTTTGTCATTTAGGGAAACCCAACACCCAACATCTTTAATTGCAATTAAATACATAGTAAACTGGGCTTACATCCTGTTCACTATGTTTAGCAGGATTATAACCACCTTTTCAGCTAAAACGGGAATGACAGATTGATAATCCAATGAAACATGCGATGGTTCAGTAACTGACCCTGTCGATCCCCTCTGTTTTATTTGAGACGCGACTGTGTTTTATGACTGTGTCCTTTGTATTGAGGGTTTCACGCAGCTGCACTGCTCGGTTGCCAGGTTGTGAGATGCTAACCCAAATATGTTAATGGAGCTCTGCCCCTGCACTTGAGAGGGTTGCCAGGCGTGACCGCAAGCTGGATTGCGAAAATGAAACAGCAAAGAATACGTTCTGCGATCTTAAAAAAAAAAAAAAAAAAAAAAAAAGCATGTAATAGCATACAGTGCAGTTTTGTTTTGTCAGGAAACAGTGATTCTGAGTGTAAAGTGCTGACTTTGAGCTTTATTTTAAGGGTGTTAGTATCCACAGCTGTTGAACCGTGAAGCCCTTTTTATATTAACTCCCCAAGCGCTATGAGTCCTACACTGTTCACACAATATACTGTAGATGTGAACAACCCCAAACACCATTAAAGTTGAAAGTCAGCACTTTAAACCCATTGTCACTTTTGAAATCCAGGATGCTGGAGTAGAGCCAAAACAATTAAAAACAGCATCACTGTCCTATACTTACAGACTACAGTTTAAACTCAACAAATCAGTTGATAGTGTGTCCTTTTTATTTTGAACAGTGCAACTTTTTCCCTTCTTTGTGAAGTTTCCTTGATTAAGTAGCAGCGACTAGGAAAGAAAGATTCCTCTAAACCATTAAAATGCACTCCCAGTCTCCAAACCCTCCCTCCCTGAGTGCAGTCCTGGAAAACGACCTTCTCTGCTGGACCCATAGGGAGCACTGTTGTCCATGTTGTCAGGGTTGAGCTGGACTGTCTACACATGGCTGCACTTGGTTGGTCTCACTGGCTGACCGCAGGCCTCAGACCAGACTGAGTGACACTTCTGCCAGTCTATTTTTAAAAGCAGTCTCAAATCTGACTTTTGTCTGTCTCATCCAGTAATAAATTCAGATGTAATTTGTTCTGCTTTGTTACTGGAAAAAAAAGGAATTGCTAAGGTTGTCAGGAGATTTGATATAAAAAGATATGTTTGTTCAGTTGTAAGAAATTAAGATGTTATTGTCTACTTTCAAAATGAAATACAGAATAAAATTTTTATTGAGGGGATTTCTGCATTTTCCCTATGGCTTTTTGTTTCCTCCTTGAGAAGATCCAGTCAGTCCAAAAGCTGATGTGTCACTGGAGACCTTTATAATTTCTCTATGAGAGAACAGTTTATAGGTTATAACTACATTTGAATGTAGAGTTAATTAAATCCAGTATTTATTCACTGCTTTTAGTGCCCTCCTCTGTATTCAGGTGTCATTGCACATTTTTAGCATCCTCCAGTGCTCAGTGTTTCTTAACTTGACTGCATTTGCTGCATGATATCACCCTGAACAGTTGAATAATGTATTTGTAATGCTTAATGTACTCCTCTCTCTCTCTCTCTCTCTCTCTGTGTGTCTGTGTGTGTGTGTGTGTGTGTGTGTGTGTGTGTGTGTGTGTGTGTGTGTGTGTGTGTGTGTGTGTGTGTGTGTTTGTGTGGTGAAGGTGTTAAACAGAAGCTCCTGGTGATATTGTCACTGAAAACTAATCATTCCTCCCTTCTTTCATTTCCGTAGGACTCCTGACAATAGGTGCACACACACACACACACACACACACACACACACACACACACGCACACACACACAGTTTCAGTATTCTAACAGCCTTGTGTGTGTGTGCAGTTTTTTTATTGTGGGAGTTGTGTGTTTATGCTTATTGAAAACAGACAACAGACAGATTTGTAAATCAGAGAAGAATTTCAGCTTTCTGTTGGAAAGATTGAATTAGAAATGCTCTTACAAGGTTAACACTAACACTTAAAAGCATTTCTGTGTTCAAGACAAACTCTACCAGACACCCAGTCAAACTCCGAGCTATCAAGCTATCGCAGCTCAGACAGGCCGGTTTGGTTTGCACAAACACAAATAGGGAGCGAATCGTATCTTTGAGCAGTACGAGATGATCGTAATAATTAGCAGGATGAAAGAAGACGCTCATATAATGTAGCTCCAGACGACAGTGTAGCCTGAAATAGCCAGTCTTAGTCGGAATACTTGAGCAGGCAGCACACTGCAGAAGGAGTAGACAGGGGAAGGGAGCAGGAGGATGTGTGTGAGGAGTGGTGGTGGTGGAGGAGGAGGGCAATAATTAGCTGAGCTTGTCATTCTAGTGATTAAACACTGATTTAGAAGCGTGCTCAGTGGGTGCGTGGAGTTAAATTGGCTGTACTGCTGTTAGCAGCGATGTGACATGCGAGGGCCGGGTCACTGCACTGCAATGCAGCAGGATAGACGTGCGGCTCAGTTCGGCTCCATATCTGCTCCCACCATGAAGGTTTCACTGTTGTTTGTTTGTGGGCCAGAAGTAATGTGAACATACAGGATGAGTTTGCTCTTGAGCAGTGATCCCTTTAGTCCCTTGGTCCTTAGTTTTTTTTCGTCTTTTGTGTAGAAGAATACTTTACCTCAGTTCCATATGATGATTAACGATTTTCATTAATGCCGTTGAAGGAGCTTGTTGTTTTTCTTTATTTTCAAAATGAGAGATGAATTTGCTGCACTGCTCTAATAAGTGTATGTCTTCAGACCTGCAGGCCGAATGCTACAATAAGTAATATGCCTTGATGGTTTCCGCTGATGACAAGTTATATTCGTCTTCTCAGCATATACCTACTCTTGTCGTATATTAAAAAAGCTGGTACCCCTCTCTCATAATGTTCACATTAATAATTACAAGCATTTTAACTCATCTCAGTGTATCCCTGAATAAATGCACAACTTTGAATCAAGAACCTTTTATTCCTGCTAAACACAGCAGCATTGATGAATATTACATGAGGGTAATAAATCAGCTGCTCTCCTTATTTTCTCTCACATGACTGTTTAATTTCCACCTAATTGTGAGACATTTATCTGCTTTTATGTTGTGCATTGTGCTCCTCAGACAAACTACAGTGCAGAATTGGTGGTTAGTTTAGATTAATGTTGAGGCAGACATTGTGCGGTGTATTTACATCATCTGCGTAAAATGAGACAGTTAACTGCATGTAAGTTATTTAGCCTCTGTTTAACAGTTAGTTTATGTTGTACTTTTGTCTGAGCCAGTGGTAAGACAAATCATACTTGTCTCTTAAATATGTTGATCTGACAAGCTTTTAGGGGACATTGTTGTTTGTTCTTCAATTCAGTGTGCTTCGGTCCACACCTGTGTGCTGTTTTTCTGGCATATATGGTTGTGAAGAAATCTTACTCCTAGACTAGTTGAACTTTGTTTCTAAAGGTTAGTTGTTGACTAACCTTTAGGATGAGCTATGGATATTTCTGAGTCTGTACAGGGGTACTTGAGAGCTGGCTGTGTGCCAAAGACCCAGAGAGAGAAAAGGTAATTCTAGGTGGTGCTCTCTCTCTCTCTCTCTCTCTCAGAAATACAATGCTTTGTACATCTGATTGTATTATTTGATTACATAATTTCAAAACCTGAGAGTGCTCTTTCTGTGTGTTTGAGTTCATTGATCAAGCAGTTCTCCACTACACTGTTTACACTCAACACACACCCCCGGAGTCCCCCTCTTCCTCTAGTTTCATCTCAGGCTACTGTGTCTAGCACTAGCCCCCCCTACTGTCCTCCCCTGGCATTTAGACCTTCACCAGTTCATCTCCTTATTCAAACTATTGTTACAGATAGGGCTTCCCATCCACATTGCTCCTTTTAAAAGGGGAAACAAAAACAATCTCTTTAACAAAAAATGCCCTGTTGTCCCATCACCAGCCACTCTATGCAAACCGGCCCATTTACATGTGAGGTCTCTCTCAAATAAGACTCTTATTTGAAATGAATTTATTTACTCCTCCACTCTCCTAGATAGCTTGTTCCCCACTGAAATTTGGTTGTAATCTGGTGAATATAGACAGCTCTCAGATTGTGTGGAGGAGGTATCGCATTCCCATTGGTTCAGATGTTAACACCAGTGTCATTTTCTGAATGAATTCTCTGAGTTTTTTTCATCGTTTTAAACTTTTTTTTAAACTTTACTAAATTTTAATCTCTGGGGATTTTAATCTTCATGTGGACATTCAATCCAATTTCGTGCTATTGAAGATTGTGCCTTTACAGTTGTAGCTCCAAAGCTTTGGAATAGTCTTCCACTTTCAATCAAGTGTTCCCCCTCCATTGACACTTTTAAGACAAAACTGAAGACGTACATGTTTTCAATGGCCTTTGGTTGCTCTTGTCATTTTAGTAGTTTAATAATCTATTATTTTTTTCTTTTTTATGAATTGATCTTTCAAGTTTTATTCTGCTTTCTGTTTTACATTTGTGCACATATTTTGATATTGCGTTGTATTTTATCATTGTCATTCATTGTTGTTGTTTGTGCCTTTTCACTACTGATGTCCTTTCATTTGCTACTTTTATGCCTTTTGCTATAATTTGTGCAGCACTCTGGTCAACTCCAGTTGGTTTTAAATGTGCTATATAAATAAACTTGATTTGATTTGACCCTGGTGCATTTGGGGACCATGAATTATTAGATAAATGGACGACTCAGACCTATACTGAATGTGCAAACAAAACATTCAAATGCCCTTCTTTATGCACAGATGCATCTCTTCAGTATAGTCTGCTGGGTTTGTTGTTGTGGGCGGTAACACTGGTGGCATATTTAACTATTTTATGAGAAACACAGTGCATTCAGCAAGCTTCGCTGTGGACATGAAGATGATTAATGATAGAAAACAAAGGAGTAAAAAATAAATAGCAGATGCAAGTGGGAGTAGTATTTAATTACCAGTTAGAAGTGTTTAAACCTGTTTAAAGCTGCACCGATCAATATAACAAAGGCTCGAATGACTATGTGTAATGTAAAAGGGGTCACTCATAATGACGAACCCACAGAGAATTATCGCCTGGTGCTGAAGTTCCCCTCAGTTCTATGCAGCGTTTCAGCATCTCTTAGCTCATTGTTTTGGTTTTACAACCTGCAAAAAGGAGAATGAATATTAGACTTACATTTATCAAGTGAACACAGACACGAATCCAAATGAATGCTAATGTTGTTTGCTGCAACAACTTTATAAGGTGATGATATGTCAGTGTGAATACCTTGTTTGTGGTGGGGGGTTTTTTAACTTCACTGCCGATAAACGGCTGTCTGTTTCATAATCTTTGTTGCCGAGGTTGATCTTGTCATCTACTCCAGATCTGATTTGGGCTGGAACATTTATGGATGTATTTGAGAGGTTGCCATCTCGAGTAAAGAGCGCAAATCTGCTGAGGGGCAGCTCACAGGACCTGAGTGGGCCCATCAGGAGGGGGGCCTTAATGAGACAGGAGCTAAGACTGCCTGTTTCAAACAGAGGCTTAATTGAGGGGCTGCATAAAGGGCCAGTATTAGATAAATAAGGAGTTTTTTAAACTATAAATCATGCAAAGATATTCCAGTAGAGAATACAGAATAAAAAATATATACCTGGAAATGTGCATGATAAAATTTAAATTTGAGTGTAAAGCAAAATTTATCTTTCTCATTGCGTTTTTGAGTCATTTAAACATTAGTTAAGTGTATATTCTGACACAAGCCTGCAGTCTATAAAAACTTTGTCTTTACCCTGACTAATCAATTAATACAATTCAGGACTGAGATGGATTTTAAAGATAAAAATCAACAAAGCCTTATTTGTAGAGCTTCTTTAAAAAATAAAAAAAACATACACACTATAAAACTACTAAGCCAAGATGAAACATGAATAGTTAACAAATAGTTAACAAACATGATGACAAGTAAACATCTGAGTCAAATATGTAAAAAGGAAATCATGTAACATCTGTGAGTGTTTTTTCCTCTTTTCAAGTCTGATTTACAGAGCCTAGAGGTCTGAACAGCAGAGGCCCAGTCGTTATTTAATAAATTATGACGCACGGACCTGTTTCTGGTAAATCCCTACATGACATGAAGACTGAAGTTGTAATTCTATCGAGCCAGTTCCCAAGGTAACACTGAGCGGAGTTACATTCTCCACGTGAGAGAAATCTTGCTGTAGAGGCTCAGTTTGCTGGGCTGCATTGTAATTTATGGCCCCACTTTGTATTAGCGACACTTTATTATCCTAACATGCTCTAACCGGTGTTATCGCTGCACAAATTATTCTCTCTTCAACCACAGTTCAAGTTGGATATATTTATGAAGCAATTTTAATAAGAAAAGAGTTTTGTTTTTTTTTCTCCGTCTAAGTGATTTACTGAACAATCAAAGGCATAACAAACACGAAGAAACAAACACAATGCGGCTGAAGACATGATGTTAACTGGAGCATTAACTATTAAACACTCCCTTCTCTCTGTCTATGAGTGAATGACTTGCAAGTACAAGGACATCATGTGATTCCAGATGTTATTACATTGTTATCATAATCAGGCCAAAATGTCATTGGGGTATACATCAAACAAGACAAGAAAAGAAAAGTCAAATGAATAATAAATTTATTCTTATTTGCCCATTCTTCGCCCTTCCTCTTATCTCTCCTTGCCCCTGTTGGAGTCTGCATTGCCCGCTGAAATCATATTCCTATATTACAGTCATATTTTATGGCCCTTAGTTTAGGCCAACTGTAGATACTTTATTGTTTTGTACTTGTTGGTAGCGACAGTGGCACAAATTCTGTTTACCACAAGCTCCTTGGGGGCCCACATATACTGCCATATACCTCTTTAATGACTTGCATTATGATAGCAATGTTATAACCTTTATTACAGCCGAGGGATAGTGTAAGATACGGTGCAGTATAATGTTATAGCTGTATTGATACTTTGTCTTAATGTCAAGGAGTGGTGATATGTTCCTAGCAAGCTTGTGCATAAATATGTCAGATTCTATCCTGTTTATTTTTGCACCACTGTAAAATGTTATACAGGAATTTAATAGAATCAACTAATCTTTTGCCATCAACTTAACTTAAATACGTCAGATTCTGTCCTGTTGAATACACTTTCAAGTGTTTATTTTTTGCACCACTTTAAAATGTTATACAGGAATTTAGAATCAACTGATCTTTAGCCTTTAACGTAACTTAAATATGTACATTTTGTAAGTTTGAGTCAATTCAACTTAAAATTTCAAGTTTTCTTTTCTTAACTTATAAACATGACATAAAAACTTCACCTGACTTGAAGTCTTTCGAATTGAAATGGTTGAATGAATGTACTTCTGAGAGTTCACTAAACTTAAAAGATTAAGTTTTTAAAGGAAGACAATTAGCAGCACACATTGTTTGAGAGTTAAAACCCTTCTTTTTTGTAGTTTGAAGAAAACATACATGATGGAAACTTGTTGTGTCTCTTTAATACATATTAAGGTAAGTAATGGCTGTTGTAATGAAAACAATGTAAACCATGATGGAGATTAGTATCAAATTCAGTCCATACCTGTTTAGCTGACTTTGTGCTGACAATATAGTACAATATAGCTCCAATAGCAGCAGCCATAACTTCTCTGTGTCAAATGAAAAACTAACTTATCAGACTGAGAAAATGCAGACTGAAAGCAAATCAGACTTTGACGTTTGTTGACGTGACTGAACAGTTGTTGATTCAACTTAATACCTTATTTAACTTGTTAACTCTAGTTGCATTTTCTCAACTCACAAGACAACTTTAATTATTCAACTAAAGTTCAATTAACTCACACTTTTAAGGCACTTGCATTTCTAAGTTGAACCAGTTCAAAATGTTCTACAGCGTAGCAATGGTCCCTTTTATACTGTAGGTTTGGTGTTAAGTTGGCATGAATTTGGGTGTCTCACTAGTCGGTGTAAAGGTGTGAGGAGTGTGAGGGCTCAGTAGAGAGGGCTACAGGGGCTTTTAGGCATGTAGCTGTGTGTGAATCAAACTGTGTGGGACATAAGTGTAGCTACGGCAGCAGCAGGATGCAGCAATGATTCATAGAGTAATACAGCCCACTACTGTGTGGATTTTCAGGCCTACGGAGGGTTTGTGTGTAGGACTGCTTGTGTGCTTTTTGTTATAAAAAAAAAAACAAAACCAGGATGAAATCGACACCCAAATAAATCAGTGCAAGAAAGGACCAGGGAGAAAATGCAAATGTGTAAGTGTTAAGAGTGCGCCCCTTGATTACCTTCACTTCATCACTGACTCTTATGTCACCTTGTCAGTCATTTCCTGTTGCCATAACGACAGTTGCACCTGCTAATGAGATTGCCTTCGTTTTTAGTCGTCAGGAGATTTTGGATTAAGATTCATCAGCATGGCTCTCACGTATGTGCACATTACCACAGTGGCATGATGAACTGCTTTTTCCCATTACTGCTTTACCAATCCAAATGAAAACCCCTTGCCTGCGTCATACACCGCATTCACAACCACGATCATCTCAGTGATATATTATCCTCCCAGATACTGGATATGAAATTTTTGCAGATGTCTTGCATGTTATTGCCCGTTGAAACTGAAATTGCTGTCTTCTCGTCAGCCTGATATTATACTTGACATGCTTATACCCAGCAAGGTATCATTACACAGCAGCTAAGCCTGTCTTAATATTGGGATTAATGTCTCGATAAGGATTTGTTCAGTATTAAGCCGCTGTGCATGGATGTTCATCTGTGCATGTCATCCCAACTATGTGCACATGATACACAAACATATGCACGTTTTTGCACACGTGCAGTTTTGTTTATGACATATTAGTGTGTGGGGAGAGTGGATGTTAATGTACTTAAGCATTAAAACATTAGAACTGCAGTTGTGAATCCTAAAAGCCTACAATACATAAACTCAAACAACGTGTATGTGTGTGTGTGTTTGTTGGGCTATTTCTCCATAACAACTGGTAGGAATCAGCATGCGTCCAGCTATGACTCATCCATGTGTGTGTGTGTGTAAACTGCACACACACACACGCACACATACACAAACGCAGACTTTCCGAGTGATAATCCGTTTTCTTCTCTGCGCTCTACCCACTTTCATCTGGAAATCCCTGTTTGTTTGCTCCAATCCACTGTTCCTCCCCCTCTGTTTTCCCTCTCTATCATTCACTCGCTCCCCTCCTGTTTCTCTCTCTGTGTTCTTTCCTTCATGTCGCTTTCACCCCGTCCCGACTGTCTCTCACTGTCTCCCATAGATTGTCCCCTGTCAGCGGTGTCTGTCATCCTCAGTCTGTTGCAGTGTATCTGTGGCTCGAGGCAACTGGGTTGTCCTCTCATCACCTGTCAACACACTGCCACTACCACACAAGAAAACCCATTCCACCCTGTACAATATATTAAGACCAGTGAGTTAGATGACCATGTTGCATAATGAAAAGAATAGTTTGACATTTTCAGAAATGTACTTATTTTCTTTATTGTCTAGATGAACAAATCAATAGTTATTATTATTATTAGTAGTAGTGGTAGTAGTAGTAGTAGTAGTAGTAGTAGTAGTAGTAGTAGTAGTAGTAGTAGTAGTAGAGGTTGATTATGACACTATGACAAGACTTGGAAAAGTTAATGCTTACCATTAGCTAACTAGCTGCTAGCTGTAGCTTCATATTTAAGATACAGACATGAGAGCGGTATCTATCTTCTCATCTAACTCTCAACAAGAAAGCAAATAACTCTTTAACTATTTCCCAAAATGTTGAACTATTCCTTTAAGTATAAAGCTACAGCCAGGGTGCTATTAGCTTAGCTTAGCATAAACCCTGGAATCAAGGGGAAGTAGCTCTGTCCAAAGTTTAACAATACACCTACCAGCACATCTAGAGCTCACTGATTAACACAAATTTTAAAAAGGGTTAAAATTATTTTTAGTTTTATTTTTTAAACTTTGGACAGGGCTGCTTCAGGTCTTTGGACTCAGCTAATACTTAATGGACAGACATAAGAGTAGTATTGATCTTCTTATCTTACCCGGCAAGAAAGCCAATAATCAATTTCTCAAATTGCCAGTCTGTTCCTTTAGCCATGTCTTGTTAGTAGGACATCACATTTTAGAGAGACTCAGAAGATGTTGGAAAGAAAGCTTATTGATTTTTCTTGCTAAGCGGCATTTTAAATGGTTGATAAGAGCTTGAATTGTCTGCAGTCATGTTTCAACAGACATGCCCATTTTTTAGGCCATTTTCTGGTGAAATGAATCAGAGTCTGGTCTATACATTACTGTATATGTACTGTATTGTATCTGAATCAATTTTTAATTTTCCCTTGACAGAGGCCCTTAATTCTCTCGGTCTGTGTCTATGCCAGCCAGGTTAATCCTCATTAACATCTACAAGACACTCCAGGGAACAATTTGTCGTGTACTGTACATGTGTGGTGGTGAGTGTGAGAGAATAGCACTCTTACACACATTTTCAATTGACTGTGGTGTCTTGCGGTTTTTAATGAAGATTTATTTATCGCCAGCTGCCAGATCCACTCTGAAGTAGTGAGATAAAGCAGCAACTACAGATTTAAAGACTGACTCGTAGATTTGGTGGAAACAACAAAAACTTTAGAGCCTGCAGGGGAAAAAATGGACTTCTGTCTTGTCATTAATGAGAATTTTTAAATTTACAATGAGCTCTGACTAAATTAAACTCTTCTCATTTAATTGATTATATTTACATATTATAATTATTCTGGTTAGAGGTAAACTTGCTACTGCATTAGTTGCACACTCTTTGGGTGCTAGAACTTTCTGTGGATATAGAAATGTCTCCTCGTTCCTCTGGGGAATGATTAAGCTGCAAAACACAGCAGTTTTAATGAAGTTGGACTCATTAAAAGCACCTACTGTAGTAGATAAATACTGTAGGCACACTGTTAGTTACTGTCTGTACAAGCTGTGTTGTCTTCTAAAGCTTTTCCCCTCAGTGTTGTGTTCTAATGAATGGAAAAAGGCTCTGTTGTCACTTTGGAAGATCGTACTCAGACACAGCTGAATTATTACAGGCTCAGATCAATATACACTGTTTGAAGTTGCTTAGAGCCTTTGTTGTGTGATGTTGCTGTTCTTGTCTGACATTTATTTCTGTTTGGTGTGTTGTTTTTTTTGTTTTTACATAGCTACACTCTTGTGTAACTTTTCAAATGTTAAGTTCACTTCTTTGACCATTATTGTGTTTAACGCTAGTAATTTTTGACAACTAGGGGGCAGAAGGTCTTGAAGAAAACTCACAAAACACAGCCTTGATCCACATTTGCAAGTTGCTATAACTAATAGCAAACAGTTGCCTACTTACACATTCAGCAGATAACAGTATGAACATCCCATTGGCCATGTGTTTTTGGCTGCCACCTGTTGGCTGTAAGTCCAGTATTTGCTTGGCTTTTTGCTCTATTTTTTGCCCACCTGCTTTTGAGAAAAATACATTGGTCTTTAGCGTTTAGGTACGTTTTTTATCCACCTGTTTTTATTTGCATTTTCAATTTGCTCATTAATAAACCCAAGTGGAAATGTCTAAAATTTGGACATATTGCAGAATTTCACAAAAATGGTTTTTAAGTTTGGCTGAGGTGGAAAGGTTGACGAATTGATAAAAGCAAGACGGAATAAAGTGCAATGGAAACAGATTTAGCGATTAAATCATGAGATACATGAAGCATGTGACTTAAGTGTCCACTTAAGTTTCTGCTCCACCGGAGATGGAAAATAGGGGCTCCTGTGTGGAACAATGAAGACACTAACAATTCTCAAATTAATACATGAAACAAACACAAATATCATCCATCATGTTTTCTAAGTTTTTTTTGAGTTTGAGTTTTGAGTTTGTTTGTTTGAGGTTTGACAGGAGCTCTTTTATTTACGTTATCTTGTTACACCTGCTTCTTCAGCACAACCAGCTGTTGATTCATCGTGAAAAACTCAATATATTCTTGAAGTGGCAGTGGATGGAAATGCGCATTAATTCGAATTTCCTTTGTCAACTTTCTGGACTTAAAATTAGCTCTAAATTTGGATGGAGGTCTAGATTTTTTTTTTCTCTACTATCACCAGGTTACTTCCCTTCTGCCATTTTGTGCTGAGGGGGTAGCATATACTCGGCTTGTCTTTGCTTCTTGATGGAAATAGTTGCCTTCCTAGTTGGTGAGGGCAGTGAAACTAGCATTGCAATTTCTATGTGGATCTGTAAACCAAAATTATTAGCTAAAACAGGATAAAAGAGACTAATGGAGTGTCTGTGAGTTGGGCAGTGAGCAACTTTTCCACATTACAGTTATTTGAGAGGCATTTGGCATTTGCCAATGCAAGTTTAAATTGTTTCTCTCAGCAATTAACCCTTGGCTGTTATTATTATGTCATTCCTGCACACTTATATCTATAGTACAACTACAGTGTTGCTCCTTTTTTTGGCTCTTAATGAACTTGCCCCTGCTTTTCAGCTGTGACTTATAGAAGGAGTTGGAAAAGCTGTTTACATTACAGTTCCTAATCAGTTGGCGGTATTTGCCCTTTTCGGGAGACAGCTGACGGCAATCAGATGGGGAGATAAATGGCTGCCATCGAGGCTGTCTGTTCAGTTGAGAGTTGGGGTTGTGAAGGTTGACACTCGCTGATGGTGAAGTAAACACGCAGCGTGCCCTTGCATGCAGACTAGAGTAGACTGACTGCCAAGTCTCTGATCTGCCAGTGTTGGATCTCAACTGAGTGTTCTGAGAGACGTGCCATATGAGTGTGAACAGAGTGTGAGAGTGTTCACGAGAGAGAGAAATTACATTGTTATTATTCTGGGAGGAAGGTAGAGTGTGTAGTTGAGCCGCAACTGCGAATATTACTGTTGGTTAATGTAGTAACTGTCAAAATGTCTTAAATATGTTCCTTTAAATTGTCAGATAAGGTAATACCTTCCCATTTATGCATTAACCAGGAATTATGAACTCATAAAGGGTGTATCTGACTTTTATCTCACAATGTCATTTTACATTGAAAGATATTACAAAGTAATTTTATTTACATTTTTATTTTAATTTTTTTAATTTAATTTAATTTTGTTTACAACTTAATTTTTATTATTACAACTGTAATTTTTATGGAATTATATTACATCAATTAAATACTGTACATTGCACATATAAAGTAAATTAGCAATATATTATGTTCACAGTTTTTATTGCATTCTCAACTCATATATAAGGACTTTTTATGGCATTTTGACAACCTATTATACAGTGTTTGACTGGATAACAGCCTGTTCTTATGTGATGTTGCAAGTGTAACGTGCAGACACACACACACACACATGCACACATACACAGAGGCAACTAAGGAGCTGTCTGTCCTGTCTTTAAGGCCATAAGCTACAGTGTGACCTATGAGTCAATGTCAGGTTACCGATGAAGGGGGAATGGATGGGGAGTCAGGACTGTGTCAGTCCCTGTCATCACTGTCACTGGGGTTTGTTACTTCATTAAAATGAGTTATTGAAGAGATGACTGGCCAGGGACATCCTAGCTCCAGGGCTGCAGTCAAGACCACCTCAGTCAAATTCAGAACAGTCAAGGCTGAGTCCAAATGGCCTTGAATTTCACAAAAGTATATATTTATCAGACTTACTCATACATAACACGGCTCACAGCACTGCCATCTCGACATATTGACTGCATTTGTGTTGAACTTAGAGTGAAAAGCTCTCTGCTATTCTCATGTCATTTTATAAGAAACAGATGGAATGAAAATGTATAAAATACATAGTAACACTGCACAAAAAAAAAAAAAATCTCATTTCAGTTTGATCATAAGCACTGTCTACCCTGACTGCACATCATTGATGACTTCCGCTTTAAGCTGACAGGCGTTTATGCTTTTATGCAATGAGGCAGTTTGCCTCCGTAGCTGAATGCCATGAGAAATGACTTTCTCACTGCTCTGACCATCCTGTAATGGATGAGCCATCTCTGCCTTCAGCTGAATGCGATATTATTGTTATTCTATGAGGCTCGTATCTGCAGAGTGTGTGAGAGTGTCCAAAGTATGTGACGGGCATACTATGATGCATGGATGCACGTGCGTGTCTGTCTCAGTGTATCAATGTGGATGTTTTTGCTGCAACTCCTCCGGATGTTGCCACGCTCTGAGGGGAAAGCAGTAAGTCAAAATGCAGTAATTGCTGGAGCAAAACTCTTTTAAGTGTCCTTTCGTGTAGCAGTAATCTCCCCGGTCGCCCTAGTCATTCAACCTCTGCCTCAGCTACACCTGTCCAGCTGTGATAAATCTCTTTGCCTCACTCGTTTTTTTTCCCTCTTACTTGACTGCTAAGAAACCCAAGGTGACCAAACCAAGGATGAACTGATGTGGATTTCTCTCCATAAAGCTTTTCACTGTTTGCAGTCTTTTTCTGTTTTTCTCTCCAGATCCCAGGAGGCTGACTTTTGTGATTGTTTGCTGCAGAGTATTTTGCGTGCATGTGAGTTTTGGTTTGGTTGAACATGAGACCCTTGGTGTAAACGTTTATGTAACTGGAAGATTACACATGGGTTTCTGTCTGCACACTTCCATCTAAGATGAAAAAAAATCCTTTTACTGGCGAGAGTGCCTTAGGAAATAATGACTGCTCTGGAAATGAATGTTTGTAGCTTGAAAGGACAGGACCACAGTGTGGCCTGGAGTCCCTGTGGTGTAATCTGTCTAGATACCATATATATTTTGTGTTTGTGTGTTGAAGCTAAGGCAGTCGTATTTATGAGTGTTTCTACTGAGTTATCTGAGGATGCTTGAACATGAGAGAGTTCACTGCAGCTCACAACAGCCAGTATAAGAAAGCTTTTTTACAAGACTAAAGCCAAAACAAAATGAATATGTAGTGTGAAAATGTTTGAAATTAAATAATGCCTGTACACTAGTTCAGGCTCTCATAAAACTCAGAGTTGTAATGTGATTAAGTTGTATTCAAAATTAAATTCCACCTACCGGTGTACAAAAGATTTTTAACTAATTTTTGCAAAAAGCTGACTCTTCCTATCCAGCGTGTACCTGCAGGTACAGCGGATGTTTGATTCACTGAGACACATTTAGACACTTTTTTTTTCACAGGTGGATGGATAGGAAAAAGTGAAAAGGGATATTTTCATCTTACTTTTTGCGTATTGCAGGTGTGAATAGCCTGCAGCGAGTTCGTTCTGCCTGACATGCACTGTGAAGCACAGTATGAGTGTCTCTGTCATGTTGACTCTATTGATTTGCCACCCGCATTGTATTATCATAAAGCCAATATGCATGTCTGTCAGCCGTGGGAAGTGCATTAAGCTTGTTGGTGTGTTAACACAGATCCAAAAGCAAACAGAGCTACACGGACAATCAGTCATTGTCATTTTACCACTTTATTTGTTCCTCGCCACCTTGGTTTGTTAGGTTTTTCTCTCTTTCTCTACTTCTTTCTAAATTACATCTTTTCTGACCTTATTTCTAGATCACTCATTTGCCACCGTGTCATTGTTGAATTTACTTAATGTGAAGCTATAGCTGGTTCCCTGCTCTCTGTCATTATTGGTCCTTCTGGTGCTGAAATCAAGTGCAGTTACATATACTCCCTGTTCTCAGGCTGCGATCAATAGCTTGTCTTCTACATTCAATACTGTATCTGAAGCTGCTCCCACAGCACCTGAAAATGTTAGTATGTGTCACACAAGCATCAGGCACACTGCAACTGTGTGAGGATTTGATTCTGTCTCTATGTCACTGTGTATGTGGAATTGACATGGCCTCCTACCAGTGTTCCCAGAGTGCTGAGACCATGTGTGATGGATTGATTTGATGTGTGTGTCAGAGAAAGAAGAGAATCTATGTATGTGCGTGTGTGTCTGCATCAGTGTGGATGTGCAGTGTAATGTGACAAGTGTCATATCTGTTAAAGATGCACATAGACTACCTCATCAACACTCACTCAGAGTTCAGGTACAGCAGGTGAGCTGTGGCTGCCAGTCAGGCTACCTCACCTCAGAATCCAATAGGAATCTGGAGTCCCGGTCAGTATGAGAGCCCGGGGCCCCCATCATGTCAGAGCTGCATCCAAATCTCCATCCTTGTAATTGAATTGGCATCTCCCAAAAATAACTCCCTCCTCTCTTCTGCTCGGTTCAGCCCCTAATTATTCCTCTCTGTCTGTCTTTTTTCCTTGTTCATTCCTCTTTATTTTCCTCGCATGCAGCTCTCCTCTCATCACAGGGGAATTCAGTGAATGATGCTCCTCTGTAGCTCTGCGTCTTTGTTGCCACAGAAATAGCCACTCGCTCCCTGGCGGCTATCCCAGGCCTCCTCTTAAAGGGACACTTTGGGATTTTTCAACCTGAACTCTATTTTCCCATCATTTAGTGTCTAAGTGGCTAATGGGGACAACAATTTTTGAAATTGGTCCAGTATTAAGCAATAGCGCTGCAGCCAGCAGCTGCGAAATGGGATGCCATGTAATCCTTTGGGGCAATGTATGTTCGTGTATGTCCACTAAAACTGCTTGTTTTTGCCACTGTTTGACCAATCAGCGACAGTCATTCCTGCGAAGTTCCTGTTCATCTGGAAAGTACTTCTACCCCTGAGCAGGGACTTCTTTGGGAGTAAAAAAAATCTCCCTGGAACTTAATTTAGACCCTGGTCCCTACGGTGGAAACACAGGTAGAAGAACTTAGTTCCTCAAAAGCTTCTTAGTGCATGGGGAAAGTTCCTGCTGTCGAAACGCAGCTATATTGTAGCGCTGTTGCTACTGTAGCGCTATCACTGAATGGGGAGATAAAGGAGCTGAAGTGGATTGAGATTTTAGTAGGATTTTAAGACATTTTTTAATTTGCAAGAAATTCATGGCTGTACAAGCGAAAATGAAGCTGTCTGAAGTTCAGAGATGGGGTATCACTGTAACTGTTGCCTCACTCTACATGAAGCACATATAGTATATGAATCATGCTGTAGCATATTGACGGCATATTTTAGGCTGTCATTGTTCCCTTGTGACTCCCTAAGAACAGATTGACTCTCCCGTTCACTGCAAACAGTTCATTCCCCCCCTGATGGTGATACTGGTGTTGGATGTGTGCTCCCCCCCCCCCCCCCCCCCCCCCCTCCATCTTTTTTTTTTGGGCACATTTCGTTTGATTTTCCTGTGTGAATAGAGATTATTCAGCAGAGGAAAGAACAATCTGCGCCTGTTACTGAGGCTTGTAGGGCTACAGCTGCTAATCTGAGATACAGCTGGAGAAATTGGATGAAGGGATGAAAGGGAGGAGAAGTGGTCTGATGGAGCTTCAATAGACGTGTTTGATGAAGTGAGGCACAGGGATTTAGCTATGGATTAAAGGAGGTAAGGGCATGTAGGAGAGTTGAAAAGAAAGAAATAAAAAATATACAGTATCTGCACACAAAATGACCTTTACTCACTTTCTGCTTCTTCTGAAGCTTTTGATGTGAGGTCTGCAATTGAATATTGCAACCATCATCTCAGAAAACAGTAAAAAATGTCCACCTTTGCAGCCCATCTTTCTCTTGACACAGAGGAAATCTTGTGAACTGCTCCAGCTTCAATTTTCTGGAAAATTATTGCGCCCATCACAGAGAAAGGATGGTCGAATTAAACGGGGATGACTCTCTTTCATTTCAGTCTGTCAATAATGAGTAATTGCAGGGTCAAAACAATTATATCAGCATGCAAAACTGAATTCCCTCACATCCAAATTATCTCAGCACCTTGCTGAGTTTGCAGTATGCACGTTATTTTCTCACCCTTCTTTATCGCTCTCTCATTTTCTCACATAGTTGCCACGCGGGCAGGCCATTCTGATTGGAAACGTTATCAGCAGAGCACACATTTGACTTGGATTGTTTCCCAAAGTGAGGGCTCATTATCGGCCCGTTGGATAATCGTCGCGAGCTGAAGTCAGTTCAGAGAAAAGTCTCACCATCACCCCAAGGCTTCATTTCAGCCCGGGTTCATAGAGAGGAGAGGAGATGGGGGTAGAGCAGGAGTAAAGAGGCTAAAGACTCAGGGTTTAAAAAGTATCATAAAGTCACAAATTCTCAGGAAGAAGAAAAAAAAAGGGGGGGGCAGCAAGTGCTCATGTACAGAAATCATGGAAGGGCAAAAAATGGAACTGAAGTATGAGGCTGAAAAGGAGAAAGGAAAGAGTTAACTGTGAGCGTGACATTATCTTAAACCAGTGCCAGTTTGATAATCTGCCTGGAAGCAGTGTGTAATTGATTCTTCTACTGCATATAGCCTTTAATAACCGCTATATCTTTGCCATAAAGCTGTGGGTAAACTCAACATTAAAAATGCATTTGGCCATGTCAATATTAACACTCCCACTATATGCATATGCTTAAATAACATTATTACTCTACAATATGTACACACTCACTGTAAAAGTCAATAGTGAGTATGGGTGCCAACTTTTTAAATTAAAATCAGATTATACTAATCCTGTCAATTAAAGCTGTAAGTGCTGTGAAAATCAATAATTAGTTTAAAACAGTGCTGTGAATGACATAGATAGTGTTCACCTCTCTCTTCCTCCTTCTATCCATGTTTCCTGCCGTGCATCATAGTATTTACATGGACTGTGCCTTTGTGTCCCTGTAGGGAGAGCACCATCACTCACTGAACGTCCCCGTGCGTCTTTCATATGGGTGCACATCTTTGTACATGTTCATCCATTCATGCTTACATGTGCACATATGTGTCTTTTTTTTCCAGTGTTTACTAACATGCCTCTTAGCTCAACGGGCTGGAAAGCCTGCAGGTTTGATGTGATGTATGTGAAGAGATGGAGCAGGTCTTTATATGTGCTTGGTGATGCTTCAAGAATGAATCCCTATGGGGAGAAAAAAAAAACTAACCGGGGGTTCAGGAGGGGGGTGTGCTCTTTCGTTCTTTAAGTTCTTTAGGAGGATTTGACATGCAAGGTATTACCCTTATAGCATGTCACGGTTCTCTTATAGACATTCAGTATAATGCAGTCATTCCTCAGTGCATCATTCCTCAGTTACAGGGTGAGCAAACACAAAAATGTGCTGCACTGTATGCAGACACAGATGTTTAGGATTCTAGACATACAGAGCAGAATGGGAAGGAATATATTGCATATAATCATGTCTCTCTCTCTCTTTCACACACACACATATGCAGAAGGACCGAGATAAGCAGCAGGCTGTCACACACTAGGAGGGGACTGTTTTTGACATTTAAAGGGGAACTGAATACTTATGGGATGTATTGCTGCTATGACCAAAGACTGCATATAAAGATGGACATAGTGAGGTGTGACGTCACCTATTGGTTTGCATTGGAGTCAGTTTGAAGCCCAGAGTTGCTGCTTATGGAGCCATAACAAGCATGGTACAGCAAGTACATTGATACAGCAAGTATCAAGTGACATTAAACTTACTGAAATATTGCAACAATAGTCTGAATCCCAGAGCTGAGGAGAGCAGCAGGTTAGCCAACTGTCAATCAAAGCTGTCAATCAACGTCCACACGGCAGACATCAAAGCCAACTATGTTTTCAAATCTTATTAATGGAGCAGTAATTTCCAAAATGACCATCGGCACAGCAATTGAGAAACCATACTGACTCATTGACGTATTTTGAATGGGAGTTAATTGGTGCCAGGGATTTTTTGGAGCCATCATCTTGAGTCGATGGCATCGCATTTTAAGGAACTTCCAAATTGGCTTCAGCCTCAAGCCGTGGTAGTTGCCGCTTGGCTATGACAGTATGTGAGATCTGAGTCTATGTATGTGTGCTCTAATAGCTTTATGAACTTTCATACTGTAGTTCATTTTACTGTGGAAAGGAGAGGGAGCAGCAGCAGCAGCAGCATCACAGCATCCCTGCTGTGGTCACACTGAGCTCTTCAGACACTTACCTGCAGAATGACAGAGGCAGGTGAGCTCAGACACAGAAGACACATTGCTCATTAAAAGCAACCACTGTGCCTGTTTTTCAGCGTGGTATTCGGTTTGAAGATGAGAGAGGGAAGTAGCGGCAAAACAGAGAGACGAGAGAGCGAGCCTGTGTTTCCTCTTTATTCATGCAGTGGATGAATAAAGCACACCAAGGCCACCACAGAAAAATGAACATGATTAATAATGTATGCTGTATAAATTAGTCACATCCCCACTCAAAATACAAAGAAGTTTGAGCTCAATGTTTAAAACTAGGTTTTTATCCCAATAAAATATTTAAATAATACTGTGAATGCTGAAAACTAAGTTCAAAAGATTGAAGGTTGGGGAACTTTTTAAGTTGTTTAATATTAGTATTCTCCATCCTCCGTACTGTATCCTTTAGTTAATTGTCTAACCCAGTGCAAGTTTACTTTTATTCATTTTTCCACTTTAATAATGCTATTCAGGGTCTGTTTCCTTATCAGTAGTTCTCTTGTAAAATCTGTTTGCAGTCTGAGGACTATTTTTTTTTACTTTCTTTCCCTTTGCTAGCAGTGAATAAGACAAAAGCAAAATTATATATTTTTTTTTTAAGTATAAAGATCACTTATTGTAATTCATGTATGTGCTGCTGAAGGGAAATTAATTGTGATGAAGTAAAAGTTAAAATGAAGTTCATATGTAAATTACAGTAAAGTTGCCCCCCGGTCATCATCGCTACAATCAATGTGATATACTGTAAGCTCCATTGTGTTTAGAGTTAGTTTCAGGAGTCGTCCACATGTCAGCCAGGAGAGTTTGGAGGAAGATGACGACCTACTGTGATTACATCTCTCCATCATTTCAAGTCACTCAGTCCCTTGATTTTACAGATGGCACTGGCTAGAAAACAAATTACGTTGATGGCTGCATCCGGGCTCAAACCTCTCCTCTGTTGTCAGAGATACTGTGTGCTTTCACTGATTTTGAAAAGTCGGTCAGAACTGCTGTTTATCAAACCTCTCATGGATGAGAGTGCGGATGTAGAGTTAAATAAGTTGTTCTGTTCAGAGTGAAGAAAGTTTTAGTGCAGTAGTTCTAAGTAGTTCTTAGCTCTCATGGCAATACAAAGTGCATTACAACTTTTCAATAACCTGTTGCTGAAATGTGACAAAGCTATCTGTTATTATTTAATCAGTTAATTACTGAGTTGTCAGGGATTGTAAAGATAATTCGCCACACAGGGAGAAGAGAGAAGGATATTAGCTAAACTTTAAAATGTTTTTACGTGTAAACTTTTTTTCTGACCGGAAATCTCTGGATCTTTTTATGCATTGAAAAAAAAAACATCTGTATGAAGGAAGTAGTAATCATTTTCAGATGAGAGACATCTCCCCTGCCTACCTACAAGTCATATGATTTCATCTCAACTCACCGGTCTCCCTACACCTGCTCTTTAATCAACAGCAATAGTCGAGCAACAGAAACCCACTACCTTGAAATTTATGACCCGCTTGCCAGTCTGCCACTGCATTGCAGAGGAGAAAGAGAGTTGTCTACTGTGGTTCACTCAACTCAGCTTCACCCAGTCGGGGTCCAAATGCAAATTTTAGCTTTGATTGAGACAAAATTTTCTCACCCCAGAGCACATAAAAATTCTTCCAGCTCTAATGCACACAGGGTAAGGCAAAGATAAAAATGCATGCGTGCGCATATACATAACAGACACTCACAGGCACGCGCACACCAACACAGTGTGTTAATATGTCACTTCAGGCCAAATAACAGCAGGAAAAATCCCAACAAATTCGTACAGACTTCAGCTCAGTGCGCACACACATAGAAACTGAAAATGTTCACACTTGAAATTGCCCATTTTCAATTAAAATAACCTTAAGCGTTCAGGAAGCCCTCGATCAATTCACAATTACCAAGTGCATTTGGCTACTGTATACTTGAAAATGCACATCGACCCAGATCAATAATCACACACAAGAACGCACACGCACTCACTAAATCACCCAGGTGTGCTCTCACGTCCCTCTACTCCCAGCTTGTATGATTTACTGCTGTAATGGTGAACAGTAGATGCTGGTGTTGTGGGTTTCCACTGCAGCAGGCAGATCAAAGTGCTGATCAAAGACTCTCTGCTATTGTATGCTCATTCTCTCCAGGATCCTCTCCTCAGCTACACTATCACTGGGTTAATATTACTCCAACATGGCGCTCTCTCTTTTCTAAAATATCTCCTCTATGTGTCTTTTTTCCCTTTTAATTGTGTTCCCTGCATAGCATCCTGGGTATTGTGTGCAGTTATGTACACTTGTGTAAATGAACGTATATCCCTACCATGCAGAAAAACCTATGTGCAGTGTGAATTAACTTTTCCAAAACAGGGTTCGATTTGTGCCCTTGCAGATTTTAATAGTCCCTCACTATTTGCTCAATAATTAATTCCCATCCCTTATGCATGAAGGTGGATGGCACTGTGCTCTTGGGTTATTTGGTGCATCACAAAACCCGAAGGTATGCAGCACCCTGCATTTCAAGATGCTAATAATATGCTGTTATGAAGCTGTTATTCTAATCACTCATTACTTACAAATGCAGCTAATTGAATCTCCAGAAATATCTGTTTTCATAGCCACAATATGGCTACTGATTGCTGTTGCAACAGCCTTGTATACTGAAAGATGGATACTCTCGTGCTATCGCTTTCTCAGAGATGCTGCCATTGCTTTAGGACCAGAAATGTTTGGTTTCTTGGTCTTTTTAGCATTCTTATTGTCTGGTGTAATTACAGTGATGCAGGGAAGCTGCTTTTTCTTGTATAAAAGAATGATGTTATGTGTAACGAATTTACACACTCATACATCTCCTCTCGAAATAAGTCCATAAGCAAGTACATTCTGTAAGGTTGTATTGGTTACCATAAACACTAATTACAATGAAATAACATATTCTAAACACAATAGTATTTCCTTTGCACCTGAGATGATTCATCACACTGCCTTCTGGTTGTGTGTTGGTCAGCATCATCAGTTTTGAGAGCTATAACTCTGAAGTGCTGCGCTGAGCAACACAACAGCTGCCATGAGGGCGATACATCATTAAAAAAAAAAAACCCTGCTTTGTTTTTGTTTTCTGGCTAGGCTGCACAGCTGGACCTCAAAATGCCATTATCTTAATTACAAATCTGACCATAAGTTTACCAGGAACCTTGAGCTTATAGGCACTGCCTCCTGTGTCAGCTGAAAGCAAGAGAGAAAAATGGACTATAAGGAGAAGGAGAAATGAGGGGACTCTGAAAAATAGCTATGTTAATAGATCGCTAGCAGACACAGAGAGAGACAGTGAGGAAGGAGAAGCAGGGCAGACTTGATGGAAAACGAAAGAGAGATGAGAGAGAGCCGAGTTAATAGATCTTCAGCACAAATAATATTTGCCAGGAGTGACAGGCTGTCAGAAATGTGCTGCATATCATTAAATCCACAGACTGGTTTTAAATAACAAAATGAATTGGTATTCAGCTTGTATCGCTGTTAAACCCACTGTACCCACGACACATGCACTGCAGTAACTGATTTGCATAATCAATCATTTTTAATTCAAGAGTTTGGTTTCTTGCAAACTTCCAGCATCTGCAGAACTTTGTGTTGCTCATATTTTGTCCAGAGCGAATGCAGTTAATCATGTTGATATTAAACAAGGCTTGAGTGATTATCTGTCTAATAAACATGTTAAGTGATATGAAAAAGATGGGTTTTTGTGAGATACAGGGCTGTAGCTGGGCACAATCTGCATATGCTTTGACTATTGTCTAATGTAATTTAAAGGTATAATATGTAATTATTCCACGTTAAAATGTCTAAAAACAACTAGACCTATGTTATATATTTTGTTGAGTTGTGTACTTACATTATCCCAAATGTTTCCAACAATTTTCAAACCCAGAGAAATCTGTAATTTAATCAAAGTAATGGACCATTTGATTTGGTTGCATGTCAATGGTGTCATACTTCCCCTACCAAAGAGTAATCAAGCACGAGATGTGTATGGTGGCGCTGTGTTTGTCCGCTACAATGGCGTCTACCAAAGAGTAACTTACACAATTACAAGATAATACATCGGCGTTGTGGTTGTTCCACAGAAACTGTTATAAATGGACTTTTATTCAGTTTTAAGCCACATTTTCATGATAAATTTAAGTCATTTTTAACTGTATCTTTTAATCAGAAGAAGGATTTTAGTCATTAGATGTTTGGATCTTAAGTTATCAGAGAAATAAACTGGGCAAACGTTAGCAGCAGCTCGGCTAATAGCGCCCCCAGGAAGTCCGGTGGTACATCGTCGGAGAAACACTGATTTTTTAGGTAAAACAGCTTTAATTAGTATTTTAATGATTTTAATCTCCGTGTACGTTTGTCTTTAGAGAGGAGGAGACCTCTGTGGATAATTCTGCTCCCGGGATAAACCGGCTGAATGTCTGGATCTTAAGTTATAAGAGAAATAAACCAAACAAGTGTTAGAAGCAGCTCGGCTAGTATCAGACGTCCAGTGGTCGCCATACATCGTCGGAGAAACACTGATTTTTTTTTTAGGTGAAACAGCTTTATTCAGTGTTTTTACCTGTAATAACTGGGTCCGTTTGTTCTGGAGAGGAGGAGACCTCTGCGGGTAATTTGGCTCCTGGTAAAAACATCCTGAACGATTTACACTGGCGTAATCCTATCCCGGTGAACCTGGTTATTTAACAACGAAGACAACAACTCCCATGATCCCTTGCTACTTCACACCATCATCACACTCCATCTTTTGTTATTGTTTTGATTGAGAGACCCCTAGCGGCTGAAATTACATATTATGTGTTTAATGGCTGCCTTTGTCTACAGTCCTTGCACTTGCACTGTATTCTTGTAAAGCATTTAGCAGACGCAGAATGAAGAGAATTTAATCAAAATTCCCCATTGTCCTCACTTTCCCTGTGTGTCCTGTACTTGTAGCAGTGTATCCCACAGGAACAAAGATAATGATTTGGTGTTGAACTGCTCAAATGTGGCTCATGGGTAAAAGCTCACTGGAGCCAAAACAGTTGATCAACAGAAAATTAATATACAGCTATTTTAATAATTGATTAACTGTTTCAGTCATTTTACAACCAAAAATGCAGTCAGGATTTGCTACTTTTCTCTGATTTATATCATCTTAACATGAACGTCTTTGGGTTTTGTGCTGTTGGTCACACAAAACAAGCAATTTGAGTATGTCACCTTGGGCTCTGGGAAGTTATAATTGGCCTTTTTCACCATTTTATTGAGAAAAGGATGAATTGATGAATTGAGAAAATTGTTGGCAGTTTAATCCACAATGAAAATAATTGTTAGTTACAGCCCTTAAGTCAACCATTACCAAACAGAATTACAGTGTGTATTGAACAAATTTTATTTAATTGAATAATCAACCTTGTTAAATAAATAAAATTTTGTGCTTTTGCTTTGACCTGAAGATTAAAGTGTGAATGTTAATAAGTTCATTATTAAATGAAATATGAAGCACTTGATAGGAAAGGTTTAACTGGAGTGTACTGTGTGTGCATGTGTGTGTGTGCGAACAAACACTTCAAGGTCCATTGCATAGCTTAGCATTCAGTAGCATTTCATGATTCCTCTTTAAGTATCTCAGACATTATCTGTACTGGTGATGTAAGCTGTGTCTGGTTGAATGTTAAATGGTAAGAATTAGTAGCCATAAAAGCCTGATAACATTACAAATTCCTGTAGTGCAAAAAGTCTCCTCGTTAATGGACTAGTGTTATTTCTTACGAGCTAATTGTACCTTCCTGGCACCTGTATAACCCACATGTAACTACAGCCACGGCTGCGAGATGAGCACAGATTTTCATGTCTCATTAACGGAGATGTGAGTTAATGTGAAGGGATGCCATGCATGACACCCCCCACCCCTCCCTTCCCCCTGTCCTTGGATATATGTGTACATTTGCCCACTTATTTAATTAAACGGCTGGAGCTAGCCATTATCTAACTGGGCTGTTCATTAAACCGTATCACAGACAGACAGAGAGAAAATAGATCCTGATCCTAATCAGAGCTGAAGGAAATCATTTCCAGGCAATGGCTTCTTCCAGTTATTGAGATATAAATGTATGCTGCACATACAGTATTTAGCTTGGATGTTGGATTTTTGATGCTGCATTTATGTTCTCTTATTGTAGGTTCATTTAAATAGTTTTAATTTAATTTTGGCCTCCGTTTCCCAGCAGCTGTGACCTTGCATGTGAACACAAGATATGAAACCCCTTTTGATCATCTTGGTATATTACAAGTGTGTCAGTATATATGCCAACCACTGCCCTTCAACCCTCACACCCCCACCCCAACTCCCTCCCAATCTCACATGACACTGTATATGAATGGTTTGTTCGTCTTGTTAATATGCTGCATCTAATGATGCATATGAAAAGCAATCAGCAAGGCAGCAGAGGATCTGCTTGAGGAGCAGCGTTAATAACTTAGGGAAGCGGGAGATTGCGATGCCCCTGCTGGCTCCACGTACACACAGGAAATTCACAATATGCTGCATTCAGCACGCTGTTTTACCACACACTTAATTTTCTATGTATGACTTGGTGGATGAGTCGAGATGGGGACACCTACACAATTTATAGTACCTTTTACATCCACGTGTTGCATGTATCACTGTGTTCAGACAGGATTGCTTGTTGTCTCTGTTTTAAAAATATTGTTTTTGTCTGTGTTGTGTGCATGTCTTTTCACATATTCTGTAAATGGCATCTGCTGTGTATCTGTAGGATCAGTGAACACACTCTGGGCTATAACCTGGCTGTTTGTAGTGTATAGAGGAGCAGCTTGAATAATTTACTCGCTGCCCATTCGTGCTGAACCCACTTTCACACCTTCCCAGCAGCAGCAACAGCTCCATTTCTGCATCTCAGCCTCCATTCACGCCTAATGACAGCTGATGGGCAACAGTGTAAACACAAATAAGTGTGTTACTTAAGCTCCCGTGTGTATTATTTTAAATCTAATTGACCCCAGTGCGATGTGTACTGATGATGATAGGTTTATGATATAAATGCAAACCATTACATAATTTATTCTAGCCTCTGCTTGTGGTGCATTGCTCAGTCAGCACAAATCCTACTGAGGAAAAACCCATGTACATAATTTATGTGAACAGTTGAGTACAGGCCTCAGATAGCAAGGCTGCTTTGCTGGTTAAAACACTGATTAACAGCCCTTATTAACCCGTCTCTCTTTTTCTTTTACCTTGAATATCAAACCTTACTTGTCAGTCGTATATGCAGCTGTTGGAATTTCAGCGTGAGTTGTGGATTTTATTTGATTTTTGAACTAGCTTTGGTCAACTATTTCAATCTATAATCCTAATAGTTCATTAGTCTGAGCTATTCTCTGAGGCGTTAAGATTAGTGAGGTTCTGCCGCTCTTTAGTGCGCCTTCATGGCTGTAGTTTAAAACTATAATTTTTGGACTGAAGCCCAACTGGCTCCCCATTATGACTGTAAGCTTTTCATCACTGCTGTTTTTCTCCCAGGCTAGTTTGTGTGAAATCTCCAGCAACTGACCTTCAATTTAGTAGTAGCACTATTTATACCAATTTACCATCATTATCCATGTTTTCATAATGCCGCCTGTGCCTTAATTCAACAGAGGTGCTATGCTTTGTCGTCAGAGGATGCAGAGGACGTGCATGCCGTGCTCCCCTCAGCTGTGTTTTTGACTAATGTGGGCAAACAAGGCATGACAGGTTCTCCCAAATTGAAATGTCAGCCATCACGTTAATTCCACAAAATCAGTGTTACGAGAGTGAGAGAAAGAGAGAGAGAAACGAAGAGGAGCGGGGTTTTCAACAAACCCATGACCCCCTTCTGCCCTCCCCTCTTCTTGTTTTAATACCCCCCACACACACCTTTTTAAATTTTCATTTGCCTCAGCATCTCCAATTATTCCGCATCACCATCCTCCGCCGTTTTCACATTCTACCTCTCGACTAGACACTCACCACCCTCTCGCTCTCTCTCCTCCCTCCCCCTCCTGTCCTCCCCCCCCCCCCCCCCCCCCCCCCCCCCACTCTCTCTCTCTCTATCTCGGTTTCAGTGAGATGAAGCAGGAGCTGGCGGAGGAAGGCAGCAGATGCTCTATCCTCTCCAAGCAGCACCGCTTCAACGAGCACTGCTGCATCCGCTGCTGCGCGCCCTTCACCTTCCTGCTCAACCCCAAGCGCCAGTGCCTGGACTGCCAGTACAACGTCTGCAAGACCTGCTGCACCTACAACAAGAGGGACAAAGCCTGGCTCTGCTCCGCATGCCAGAAGGGCAGGTTAGCATTTTCACACACACATTCACATACACACCGGCGGCGGAGAGATTAGAGTAATAGCAGAGGAATGAATGGGGGGGACTGGAGATACGGGAGAAGCTGTGAATTGGTAGACTGGAGGGCGGTGAAGTAGGGAGAATAATTGGGATGGAAGATAAAAAAAAAGGGGGGACATTTATGAAGGGAATAAGAAAGGAGGAGGTGTGAGGGAACATGGGCACAGTAGGAGACAGATGTGAGGGGAAAAAAAGTGAATGAATAAGAGGGATGGAGGACTTTGACAGAGTAAGCGCTGGGAGGATGGGTGTTTTCAGGATTTTGTTTTATTACTTGTTTGAGCTCCCAACTCTGTATTCATTTTTAATGGGAATGAATGTTTTCAGCTCTTTTAACATCCTTGGTAGTTGTACAGCAAAGAAGGGAGAAGATATGGGGCCACTGAAGGAGACGATAATGAAAAGGGTTGTAGAAGAGGGGAGGAAATGTGAAAATATACACTGCTGGAGAGAGACGGATACGCAGAAGGGCAGGGGAGATAAATGATCAGGATTCAAGCTTTTGGATTTTTGACATACAACTCTGATTTCTTGTGGGAAATCTTTATGTTCTTAAATTTTTTTTTTTTTTTTTTTTTTTTATTTCCTCCTGCTTGTTTTGTGTCCCCTGGTCTCACACACTAGACATCTGGCTTTTAGGGAAAATAAAGGAATGTACATTATTCAACAAGAGAAAACAATCTGAGGAGCAGAAAGTGCTGGGGGAATGAGCTACAGCTGGTTATATTTGCAAATGTGTGTTGCGGAACTGTGTGTGACTGCGTGTGTTTGTTTGTCTGTTAAGACTGTTTATGCATGCATGTGTCCAAAGCCTTGGGAGTTGTTCTAGTGGTCCGACTCACCATTTGATGAATATTGAGCTCTTGCTGTCTAGGCAGGGTGGGGTGTTGGAAACACTATTGTCATTCTCTGTGCTGGATTCATGTGTTTAAAGCAAAATCAACTGCAGGCTTGGAATATTAGATGTGTGAATATGCATATAATGAGATTGCATATGTCAAGTATGAGCGTCTATCTGTGCCATTGTTTACTGTCACACTTGAGCGTCTGCTGTCGGGTGCTAATGTATTTGTGAAAAATACAATATGATATTTCACATGTCCGCAGGTGTGATTTTTGTTGTGATCTTTTAATGACATATATCAAAAAGATAGAGAAACAGGTGTTTATGTGAGCGGTGGTGCGTTTTTTGATTCTTCTGGCTGTGTGTGTGCGAACGTGGAGAGGTTGAGGTGGACAGCATTGCAGAACATAACAAAGCTGTCCAAAAAATGTGTTGCCCCTCCGCTTGGCCCTGTTCCTTCCCCTCAATCCCCTCGCACCATCTCTTTCTGTCTTTCATTGATTTTTGCTGCACGGTATATTGAGTTAGACCCGCTGCCCCGAGTCCTGGTGTATATAAGACAGGAGGGAGGAGGGAGGAGCAGGAGGAGACGGGAGAAGAGGAGGAGGAGGGGAAAGGATGATAGCAGTCAAAAGAGGTGGCGAGGTTTGCATCGATCATCTCTCTCTCCCTCTATTACTTTCTCTCTATCTTTCTCCCTGTGTGTGTCTCTGCCTGGGGCTCAGTAATGTTCTCATTAGGGGTTTAGACTGAGTCACAGATGGGCCTGATGTCACAACATTGCCGTCTACCAGCGACATATAAATACAGCACTTTTCATTAGCGCATTAACCAGGCTTAAATCTGGTTTTAGCATGAATTACTCTCTCTGGGTGGAGTTGTGTCATTTGGAACAGTGATTTACAGCTTGCACATGTGTTAGCTTGAGGCTAGAGAAGCCCAAAACATTTTGAAAATGGCTATTACAGCAATATACTGTAGATGTTTGTAAAGAAAAAGCATTGATTTGATGCTCAATGGACTGTAACTGTTGGGAAATAACTGCAGAGAGGAGGGCTCCTTAATAAGAGGATCTTGTGCAGTACAAAATACAAAAAGAATAAAAAAATAAATCTAATTTACTGTATTCATTGATTTAAAAAAAAAAAAAAAAAAAATCAACTTATCAGTGTTTTTCTCTCTTGCATGTCAGTGTTTTTTGGCTCTTTTTGTGCAATTTCTAAAGGTGTTCTGCTGAATTTAAATGCAAAATCATCAATTCACAATAGGAACAGACCGCCAAATGGTCTCACTCACATGCGCCGGCTGTACGTCAACACTCACAGTAGCTCGGCCATGCTGCTCACAACTGTGATCCGTCCAAGGAGAGCAGATTTGTAATCATCGCACACATGGAGACACTCAGAGTTCTAAGTCACCCACTCACACACGAGTGCAAACAAGAGTGTATGGACACGGACAAATGCCTGCAAGCATACAGACATGTGAGCACGTGGATTGATTATACTGTATGTATGTCAATTACTCATATGAGCAGCTGTAGTTGATTGGTTTAATGTTAAGTTTTGTTAATAAAGAGATATTTGCCTGTTGATGACAGATGGTATATCAAGAATAAAGACTCAATGATTCAGCAGCTTTGTCATAACACCTTCCTGGGCTTGTAAAACACACACACACCTGTACATGCACCACACATAGCTTTCACTCCTGAGTGAGTAGGACAAGCATATGACCAGTCTGCTAGCATTAACACACACACTCTACACATAAGCACACGCATTGTAACACACACACACCACACAACAATGGTTCGATGAGTGAAGTCGAAACATTTTTTAATGGAAACTGAATAGTAATTTTTTTTCTTGTTTTGGGACCCACACTCACAGCAGTGAGGAGAATGTTAAAGGCGATGATGAGAGATGAAGGTCAAGAGAGGAGGAGAGAGGGGGAGGGCAGGAGGAGAGGAAGACATTTAGAGGAGGGAATGACAGAGGGAGAACCTGTCCTAATTAGCCGAGCGGTGAAGGCACGTTTTTTTAAAATATGCCATTAAATTTTCCTTTTCCTTTGACTCTCACATTCTATTGTTCCTTTTTGTCTTTTCCTTTTTACGTTTTTTCTCTGCTGCTTTCCGACTTTTCTTTTCTCTTCCTTTTTAGGTCCTGTCCTATTTTATATTCTAACTTTCTCTCATTGTCAGGCCCCTCATTTACATTTGAGCTACTGCATCTCTGTGCGCTTAATCTGCAGAAATGGACTGCTCTGTGCCTCAGAGCCATTTGTGCCCAGAGTCCTCAAGCCATTGAATGATGTACCTTTCATATATATATGTGAGTGCGTGTGTGCGTGCGCGCACGCGTGTGTGTGTGTATGACAAATTATTCTTACTACTTTATAGCTTTCGTAATCTCACCCTAAAGCATGTGTGTGTGTTTGTGTTTATGTACACAAACACACACACAAACAGGAGAGGCTTACACACAAACATACACACTTACTTAATTCAATTGAATTACATTTTTCTTTGCCATTGAATTCCTTTTAATCAGACTGCTTAATTCTCTATGCATGGAAGCACATATTTGTATTGTGGCTCAGTGTGTGTGCGCACGTGCGTGTGCATGTGCAAACACAGAACCACACACATGCCTCTCTATCCATATAATCACACACAAACACTGCCGCAGTTATAGTGCGACATGAACCGTCTGTCGTATTTTTAAATGTGAGCCTAAGTGAACGCAACGAGTTGCGGCCTTGTCATGGTGGTGTAACACTGTAGCTGACAGACTGCCACACACACGCACACACACACACACACTCACACACATATATATGCACACAGAGTCCACATTTAATTATTTGCTTCTTTGCGATGGCGCTGCCTTGTTCTAAAGGCCAAGCAGAAGCTGAGTGGCTCAGGGGCCTCAGGACATGAGTTAACAAGCACATACAAACACTCATAGTAGTTTAGTAGTGGTTTGTTTAACCACACAGATACACACTCGCACATTTACAGATATCCCATGCATGTCACAACCATTTATTGTTACAAGCAGCAGCTCCTTGTACTTTCTTAGGGGCTGAATACAGACTGTTAGTTTTCTCCTGTAAAGAGAAATAAGTGGATGTTTTTTTTCAACAGGAAGATGATTCAGATATCAGCAGACAAGTTGTCAGTCACAAAACAGTGTGTTCAGTCAGGGATCATCCAGGTGGTGATGAATGATGACATCATTTAGGGCTGCAGAGATGTACAGTGGAAATCCTGCCTTTTTTGCATGTGAATAAAAATACATCTCTTTAATTTAACAAAGTGTGTGTCAGCAGCTATATGTGAATGTTTACCTTCTGCAGCATTAGACATCAATGTAATTTTAGTAACACAAAATGACACTTCATTTTGAGACAGTTTCCTCCCTTTTTTTACCCTCACCATAATTTAACTAATTAATATTAGTTGATGACTTTGAACACTTCCCAGTCTATGCTCTGACTGGATTTAGTCTGAGTCTGTTTTACAGTGTTCATGTGTCTCTTGTCCAGGCTGCTGTCTTTAGAGTGTACCAGTAGATATCTTAAGTGTTAAAAATATAGTTGTAGCTTGCTCTTTATTTACCAACTGGTTGTCAAATCCAGAGCCCTTCTTAAAATATGAACAGGTTGAACCTAGAGCTGCAACGATTAATCAATTTGTCCATTGTCAGAAAATTGCCAACTATTTTGATAACTGATTTATTGTTTTGAGCTATTTTTTAAGGAAAAATGCTAGAATTCTCTTGTTACGGCTTCTTAAATGTCAACATTTTCTGATTTCTTTTGTCCTCTGTGACAGTAAACTGAATATCCTTGGGTTGTGGACTGCTGATCAAGGCAAAACAAGACATCTGAGGTTGCTTTTTTCACCATTTTTTTTTTTTTACATTTTACAAACCCAACAGCTATTTTATGGATTAATCAAGAAAACAATCAACATATTAATTATGGAGCTATTTCCCTATCTTTATTCAAGAGCGTGGTATATCTATTTGAGAGCATAATTTATTGATTTCACGTTCAAATTTTGTAATTTATCCCTCAAAACCATGCCCTCGCACTCAAATAGCCTCTGCTTGCGCTTAGATTTGCTCTGTTTCTGCTCAAATTGTGCGTTCGTGAAACTTCTGCTCTCAGATTTCTCCTCTGCTCTTGGATTTTTTGTGCAACAACCCTGTCAAAATCCCGCAACCAATAGAAGGCCAGGTTTAGTGTTGACCAATGAAATGATCCCTGCCTCCTTGCGAGCTTGTTCGCTTTACTTCTTAGAGCGTCCCATACGGGCGGGTACTCTTTAACTGGATTCATCCACTGCCGCCCTCCAGGGCTTTATAAAATGTACTTCCCTTGATTTATTTATGACTTTTGGAATTAAAGGACGGTTCTTTATACACCATCACCCGTGATTTTTACTATAGTAGCTACATACAGTATTATAGTAGCCGCATGGCACAGTGCCCGCCTGTTGGTGTGCTGGAAGAGAAAACGATGTCAGTTTCATCATAAACGTTCCTATGGTGACGCCCGTGCGAGACAGCGAGATGGTCGCTTGAATTTCATTTTTTATATGAAAAATTGAAGTGATAAGCGTTACAAGGACCCACAGTTGTAGTTTTACTTCTTTTTGGGACCCACAGTTGTAGTTTTCTCAGGCTGGTTAGCGGCTTCTCCATCCGGACTGCTGCTAGTGCAAAGCCACTGACACAGTTAGCTTAGCCTGTTAGCACCTGCTACTGCCGATGTTAGTGAGGAAAATACGCAAAGCAGCTTGCAAGCCAATTAAATCTGTATCTACGAAGCAGAGTGAAAGTTAATCAGGGATCCTCTCTAAGAAATTTAACAAAACTAGCTGATGCATCATCGCAGACCGGCTGGAAATAAAGCTGCTAACGTTGATTAGCCCAAATTCACTCACGACTCATAAAACTGTCATAAAGACTGATTTTAATCCCACTGGTTTGGTTGTTAAATTGTCACATTCACACCGATATGAATTTGAATTACGGCCACTACTCAGACCAAATCAGGCGGGGTAAAGTCAGTGCGTTTCGGCTGCGGGCGTTTTGGCCACTGCGGCGCTGCACCGGACTACGGCCAGAAAGTTGAGCCAGAGTCAACTTTTGGAGAAACATAACCCGACGTCACTGCGACGTTCTCTTCATTTGATAAAAGTAAAGTTAGACTTCGCTGTCGACTTCCCCACTCAGTTTAAAAAAGACGAGATAATAAAGAACACCAGCGATAGAGAGAGAGAGAGGAGCAGTGGTCGAGCGAGCTAGGGACGCTCTAAGAAGTAAAGCGAACAAGCTCGCAAGGAGGCAGGTATCATTTCATTGGTCAACACTAAACCTGGCCTTTTATTGGTTGGGGGATTTTGACAGGGTTGTTGCACAAAAAATCCAAGAGCAGAGGACAAATCTGAGAATAGTAGTTTTACGAGTGCGCAGAAGTATCATGAGTGCGAGGAGAAGAGCTTAAACTCGAGCGCAGGAAATCTGTGCAAGCAACATTATATTTGAGTGCAAGCACACAATTTGAGCAGAAACAGAGCAAATCTAAGCGCAAGCAGAGGCTATTTGAGTGCGAGGGCAGGGTTTTGAGGGACACATTACAAAATTTGAACGTGAATTCAATAAATTATGCTCTCAAATTGATATACCACGCTCTTGAATAAAGATAGGGAAATAGCTCCATAATTAATCGGTAAAAGGAAAGACATGAACCTATTCACTTTTTCCTCGGACTGCACAAATGTGTGGTCTTTCACCTCCATACCAGAGTGTAGATTTGGGCGTGTTTCCCCTAATATATGCACATGTGAGTTTGTGCACATAATGTTTTTTTCTGTATTTCAAAATGATCCCACAACCCACAATAGTAGTTGGTGTGTGTTTATAAAGACACCAGTGATATAAAGTCCATATGAACTCATATGAACTCTCTTACTGCTGCCAGACAAGCACCTGCGGCTAGCAGAGCAAGAGAGTCACAGTGTGATCTTTTCCTGTCCTCCTTGCGGGAGCATTTTTATCAGTGCGGATGAGCAAAACTAGTCTTAGACAGGGAGGGTTCGCCCTACAGCACCGCACTGCTGCTGCCACTGACGTCTCGACTTTAATAAGGCATTTGCATGTCTGTGAGTCTTTCTGTCCTGCTGCTGTTTTTTTGTTAATATTTACGCTCTTCATGTGTAAAGAGAAATGGAAGGAAGCGAAGAGAAGAGAAGAGCACAGATGAGATGCAGCTTGAGGGACAAAGTGAGTTTTATCCAATAAGGAACCAAAACCACAACAGTAGATGAAGAAATGGAAGTCTACTCTCTCATTCGTCACGCTGTAGCACTATCAATTTGCACTTTTTTTTTTATAACACCAGACAACATAAGTGTGGGAGAATTGTGGTACTCTATTTTGGGCTGCAACCGGGTGACTGAACATTCCTACACTTTATACACAGGAAGCTTTTCATGAATTGGAATGGTTTGAACGTTGCAGCTGTAACATCTTGCAGCCCCTCATCTCTGTGAGCTGCAGGGACAGGAAGAAGATCCACTTATCACTCTCTCTCCTTTCTTCCCTCCCTCCATCCTGTCCTCTATCCCTCCTCCGCGGCCTTGTCTCGTGTCCAGCCCAGCTGACAGAGGAGCCACCAGTCGATCGTAACTCTCGGCAGTGATTTGTACTTTCTACAGTCGGGCGCGACAGCAGACACACACACACACACGGGGAAATCTCACACACACATAGCACACTGGTGATTTAGGTTCAGGCATCTCCTGGTGGTCCTGAGTTTGCTATGACTAAGATCCATTTAAGTACCTTGCTCTCATTAATTGAAATATAGCCTAAATCAGAAACTGTGCTTGAATTGTACTAATGCAATTTGTGCTTTGAGTTTCTTTAAAACTAATTACTGCAGAGTTTTGCAGCCTTGAAGCAATCTCAGTGTGTGTCTCGGTGTGCGTGCACAGTACCTGTCTGTGTGTGTCTATACTGTACTGGGTATCTGTACTTGTGCGCGAGAGCGTGTGTGGTTGCCTGCTTTGTAAGTGCTCGCCATTATGTGACCCTTTGTCTTCCATGAAAGCATTTTTTCTCTGTAGGGGCTGAGGTTCTATAGCAGGTGATAAATCACTGCTATCCAGGTAAATGTGAGTACATGCACATACACAGAGAAACATACAGACACAAAGGGGACCTTGAACGTTCCCTCTTGTGGGTGTGTTAATTTCTGTCAGTCGTGTGAATACCGTTGTGTGTTGTTTTGCAGATATTGCTCTGAGTCATTTATGTCTCTCTGAGTCTGCCGGTTGGCCTCCAGCTCCCAATCCTCCTCCTCCTTTCCTGTGTGTGTGTGTGTGTGTGTGTGTGTGTGCGTGTGTGTGTGTGTGTTTGCGTGTGAGAGTCTGATCTGAACCCGGTCACACTGAAACAGCACACTCTGCAGTTCCTGTGATGTGTACCTGCAGGTTTGCTCGGGTAATTCACGACTGGGTAAACCAGCTGCTATGTCAGAACGCTCCACGTGAACGGGGTCATTTGTGGCTTGCGGTGCTCATGCAGCCGACCTGCAGCACCAAGGTGATTGAAAATCTCATGATTCCTAAATCGGTTTATGCAGTAAATTGGCTAGTGGATCAGAACGGAAGCTAAAGCCCTTGTTGTTTTTATTGTGGGTTAGTGGGATTGGAGACAGAAACTGTGTGCCACAGAGTGAAGCAAGACACAGGTAACACCCAAGAACACTTAATCTTTACAGCTTGTAGCGACCTAACACCCACTAAAGCTGCTTTATAATTGTCTTTCCTTTGTGTGTTGCATTCAAGGGTCAAAATCTCATGAATTCCTTTCTTTCCTTGGTGGTGTGCGCCAAGTGCCTGAGTTTAGAGAGTACAACTCCTCCTGTTGAATTTGAATTATCTTAATATAAAACAAGTCAAATTGATCCTTTAGGGATTTATTTGCAGCAATTTTTTGACCCAGCTCCAGTACAGGGTTTCTATGAAAAGAACTTAAGTCAGTTATGTTCCAATCATGACATTTGAAGTCATGACCTTTAATCCATCTACAAACAGTTACAAAGGAAAACCTCGTCGCTCCATAATCCCCACACACTGATTTACTCAAATAGAAATTTTAATGTACGTATTGAATCTCTATTCCCTCTGAATCCTCCCTTCCCCTCACTGCTGGCTCTGGGCTACAACGGCTGGTTTCTGCAGATGTGATCTATCAAAAACATCCCCAGCACAGGGAGGCGCCCCACAGCGCAGCCAGTCATGTCTCATAGGGCTGGCAGGGCAGCAGTGGCTGCCAGGAGAGGATGTGAGCTGCATGACTGGCAGATCAATGAAGTGGATCTCTGCTTTTTGATGAAGAATTAAAGGACCAGTGTGTAGGATTTAGTGGCATCTAGCAGTGAGGTTGCAGATTGCAACCAACTGAATACCCCTCACCCCTCCATTCCAAGCCTGTAGGAGAACCTACGATGGCTGTGAAACTTGTGAGAAAATGTGAAAGGCTCTCTCTAAAACCAGTGTTGGGTTTGTCCATTCTGGGCTACTGTAGAAACATGGTGGTGCAACATGGTGGTCTCCATGGGAGAGGACCCGCTCCCTATGTAAATATAAAGGGCAAAAACACAACGATTCTTATTTTCATGGTATTATACACTAATTAAAACATACTTATGAATGTTATATTCCATTTCTGCGAAGTCCGTTCTGCTACATACCACTAAATTCTACACACCGGTCCTTTAAGTCCTTTAAGAAACTTCAATATCACTAAATTCTAATCCATTTGTTGCTTTTTGCCTGCGTCTTTTCCTCTGTACCGTCCTAATTATTTCAGCATGCAGTGATAGAAAGGTGTTGAGTGAATAGTAATCTTTCTCTCCCTCCTTTAACTTCACTCGTGACTTATTCTCTCACTCTCTTGCGCCCTCATCCCTCCCTCAGGCAGATATCTGATCTCCTGCCACAGTGAACTCTCTGTAGCATGAAAGAAATAAGATATTGGCGCCGCAGGATTTTCACACTCATTTCACATTCCTCGCCCGTCAACCCACAATTCCTCTGTAATGAAAGAGAAATATTCGTTTTTTTAAAATATTCCAGTATTTCCTTGCATGCTGAATCTTAAGTCTGAATTCATTTTCAATTAAGTATTTTTAAGTAGAATTTAAGTACAAAGTTGAGAACCATTGAGAAGGATGCATAGGTAGGGGATTAAAATGAAAGGCAAAACAGCTTTACTCCCAGGGGACCAGCTGACTGGTGTTTAACATGAACTGTCATGTTAAATGTAGAATTTGCCAGATGTGGCTAATCTGAATGTGTGTCATGACATGGATTATTTCTCAAAACCGCAGAACTGCAAATACTTGTAATCATAACACATTGCTACATATTGAGATTATCAAACTTGATCAAATCAAGACTCAAACATGTATTTGAGGCACTTCTTTGGGGCGATTTTTCATAAGCCACCAGCAGGTCGAGAGTGATGAGCCTGAGGCTGTCGCAGAACTGTTCAGTAATTCATTCATGTGGATGACCGAATCAGTATTTATGGAGGCTTAAATTTGAGTTTTGAGGGGTTTTATTTAAGCTCTAAATTATAATCAATAAAGAGATGTGTTTTTAAATGAAATATGGGCAAAAAGGAAACAGTGAATATTTAAGTAGGAGACAAATCAACTGTGAGACAGAATATTTTAAGACATATTAGTAAAAACAAAAAAGCCATTTGAACAATATTTTTACAAACCATTTAAAAAGTCAAGATTGCATTTACCTCTGAAAGTCAAAGTAATGAAATAAAATTAATTTACTTGCATATTTGGTTAAAATAGTCTTTGAAGCATGTGTGCATGCATGCTGAGAAACAAAATACACCCATCTCACACACACACATGGGCTTTGTACACTGGGAAATAGAGCTGGTGTAAATGAATAACAATTATCAGAATATGCTAATGTCAGTATCCCACTCTCCCTGTGCTGCTGGAGTTCTGAGGGACTTCAATGTTGTGTATATACGCACTCTATCTCTCTTTCTCTGCTGCATATCAATGGTTGTGCATCGCTTCAGGCCTCTGTCTCATTGCACCTCCTCTCCCATTTTTCAGCACTTTAAATGAGGCTTAGCTGCAGAGCTGTCTGCACTCCACTCACCTTGTTTAGTCATGATTTCCCACTTGAGTTAGGAGTGCTGTTTGATCTCATTTGTTTTAAAATCATCGGATGTTATTAAGTCTGTACCTCCCGGCCTTTGGGACTAGCAGGTAGGTGCTGACCGGCTCCCTGTACACTTCTCTTCTTGCTCCCCTGGTCGACTCGAAGGCAGTTTTGGAAGTTATACTTATCTGAGTCCTGCTATATTTTTTAAATATTACTGTTTTATTTGGCATTTGTTGAGGTTATTTAGCCAATAAGCTGAATTTCTTTCAATTGATTAGTTTATTTTTATTATTTATCAATAAATTGTTCATTAAACCATCTGTACAGTGGAATAAATAGAGAAATGATACAGAAAGTCGAACATTTGCCATAATTGCACACACTCCATATTAAGTATTGATTGGCTTGTCATGATATGTACTGTCAAAACAGAGCATTTCACACCATGGTGCTATTTTCATGCACTGAATTAAAGAATAAGTCCTGCATCTGTTTTATAATAAGCAAATAAACAGATTGGTACTTTAAATTGCTTCACAAATAAACTTCACACGTAAAAATTGAATAATTTATCATATAACAAATGGTGAATGTTCAGTTTTATGAAGCTGTTGGCAGTTGAAGTGCCACGGGACATCTTACAGCAGGTAGCTGCTCTACTGTTGAAACACAGAGTGGCCCGGAGCAACTAACTGGGAAACAAAAGGATTCCCCCCTGTCCCTCCCTGTCTCTCTCTCTCTCTCTCTCTCTCTCTCCCTCTCTCTCTCTTTCTCTCTATCTTTTGGGCTATTTGTTCAGAGCAGCAACAGAGGAGCTCGGGTGATGCTGTCTGATTCAAACGGGATCAAAGCAGCCGTTCATATCAGGCCTGCCAATGGGAGAGATATCAAAGCAGCAAGTAGGCACACACATGCACACACTGGCTCCCAGTTAAAACACACACACACACATACACACACATGAAAACACAAACTGAGGCACACTGTTTGTACATGAGAGCTCACAAAAGTATATACACAAACAGAAACATACACACAAATGCACCACTGTAAGCCTCTCTGGTCTGGTGGTAATTTTTTACAAGGAGATTAGAGGTTGGGAGGCCATATTATAGAGGCTAGACATATTGTGTGTGTGTGTGTGTGTGTGTGTGTGTCTCAATCAGTCGTTTTGGTCTGCACCTGAGTGCTATTACTGTGTTCAGATCTGCCCAAACAAATCATACCAAGGGAGAAAACAAACCGGAGTCAACTGGATTAAACAACGCAGGTTTGAAAATACCCTCAGTGTATTTGTGGTCACCTGTAGAGGTGAGCTGTGGAAGCCCTGCAGCGTCTGTAGTGACTGCCTGACTTGTGGATTCATGCATTTTGAATGAAGGTCTCTCCTCCTATCTACCAATCCCTCTCTCTCTCTCTCTCACTCTTACTGTCTCTCTCTCTCTCTCGTTATGTATCTCTGCCTTCCTCTCTCTGAGGCGGTGAATCTTCACTTGTCTTCAGCTGAGATCATTTTTCACACCATCAAACAGCCGCAGGACGCACATCTCCACACTCTGTTTCTGTTTACTTCAACACCCTCTGAAACATACACATCTTGGGTACATTGGTTTCAGAAAACACTTTTTTTTTCCCAACCAGAGCGGCTGAGTGAGTTTGAATCTACCTCCCTCCTCTTTGTCAGTCTGCCGTTGATGCACTGATGGTAAATATCCTACCTGCAGAGAACGCGCACTGGCGTAATGGCTTCCACCTGGTGTCAGTGCCTCAAATACCTGCAGGTACATATACACACAAGCACACAAATACACACACATACACCATTTCAGACACACAGGGATGTAAACACAACATGTAGGACAAAGTAACGGCTGCAAAAAGGATCTTTAAACATGAACAAATGTGCAAATCCAAGTACAAAGACATAATGAAACAAACATAAAGACAGACAAAAATACACAAAAAAGGGAGGGGGGAGTAGAAATGAGGCAGAGTGTAGGCTAAACACGTCTTTGGGTAAGCTTGTCATGCTCGCTAATCCCATTCCTCACCACCTCCACATGCTACAACATACACACAAACACGCTGCATTTCCCAGCATCCTGTCATCACTGTGGTTTTCTTATGTGATGTTAGAGATGTTTATTTGGGAAGGTGCTTGATTTTGAAGCAAGCGCTGTTCATTACTTTGCCCTGCCACTGACCATATTTACATCCTACGTATACAGACAACAGCCAGTTTCCTTTTTTAAGCCCCATTCAACAGCGTCCAACAGCATTCCTCCCTGTGGGCCGTACTGACAGTACTTCATTATGTCTATTGTTAGAATCAGCTTTCCAGCATTTAGATTTTACACATTTAGCTGATGTTTTCATTCAGTAAGGAGTGCAGCAGTCACAGCCACAGCACACTGACAAAAAAACCAAGCTGTACCCAAGCAGAAAACAGCAGTTTGATTATTCCATTTTGTTATTGTTTAAACTCACACATACAGTGAGTACTAGCATGCTAATAAAACCCCAAACCCTAACTTAAAAGTGTAAATTCTCCTGTTTCCTGTGAATATATTTTATTGATGTAATATTATTATTTCTTTATTCATATTGCATGTATTGACAAAGCTACAACGAACTTCACAGAGAATAGTAAAACTATAACATAGCACAAATAAGAAAAAAAAGCCACAGTTTAACTGTAGCAAATACAGCTGAAAGCAAGACATGCACCTCGTTACGTAGATGTGAAGGCAGTTTTACATGTCAGTGTCTAAAAAAAGAGACAATTTTACTTCAAACGTAGTATCATTTCTGTATCTTTGAAGACAAGTCTGAACTGAGTGCCAGAGAGCAATGTAGAGGCCACAACAGTGCACAGTTAAATATGCACAGAGACAAACTTAATGCACATCTTCATAAAAACACAGTAATTATTCACTTAATTATTATCTCCAATGCACAAAGAACAAAAATTGGTTTTATAAACCATGAAATACTGTAGGGCTGCAACTAACGATTACCTTCATCTGTCGATTAATTTCTCAATGAATCGTTTGGTCTATAAAATATCAGAAGATAGTGAAACATGTTCACTGTTTCCCAGAGCCCAAGCTGACATTCTTAAATGTTTTGTTTTGTTCCAGCCAACATCCAAAGATATTTAGTTTACTATCAGTGAAGACTTGGAGAAACCCAAAAATATTCATTCATATTATATTATATGGATTTCAGAGACTGGAACCAATTCAAAAATGTTCAATTTCATCTATTCCAACAATAAATATGCAATGAAACCATGATGATTCAGCCAAACACTACATCCAGCATATGAGCAAATACATATTTGACAAAAGTCCCGACGTAATGTGATTTCACTTTATGCTTGTGCACTGTCAGACTTCACCCTTGACTTATTCTCTCACTCTCTTGGGCCCTCACCAGCCGAATTCTCAATCTAATAAATGAGAAGAAGGGGGAGTCATTAAGTACAGCCTCCAAGGCAAAATAATTTTTAAAATCCATCAGTGATGCAGCCTGTAACAGAACAGACAGCACTTTTTTCCCCTGATTTCATTACTTTTCAACTGCTCAACCGCTCTCTCTCGCGCATCCTGTGCCAAACATGATGCAAGCATTGTGGTTCTTGCCATATGGTCCATAACACGTAACAAACACCCATGTCTGAATGCCAAAAAATGCATTACTTTAACAGATAGATCAGATAGCAATGTTACATATTCTGAAAAGGGCTTTGTATTTCCAATAACTTGTTTCACCAGCAGCCTGCAGCTGCATATTCATACATTGGCCTCCCCAGTCTCTTTCAGTATTGACTTCGCCCTCAGATGGAGAGTATCACCTTGATGTCTGCACTGATCTCACTCAGAGGTCACAGATAATGATCAAAACAATTTCTACTGAGAGGCAGAGAGAGAAGGTGTCTGTCCGCCCCCGCCTTCCTCCCTCTGCTGCTTCATGGCTTCAATTACTCAGTGTGACGGCATCAGTATGAATAATGCAGCGGTCCCCTGCCCTGGCCTGGAGTGCGATGTTGGCCTGCGTGCGCACACACGCTTGTTTACATGAGAGAGAGAGGGCAAAGGTTCTTTTGAATGATCAAAGCCGAGCCGGAATAAGAACAACAGCAATGCGTAAGCTTAAACAGCCGTGTGTTATACACTGGTCATCCAAATGAGCTTAATCACACTCATACATGTAACCCCATGTGATCTTTGTACTCAGCTGTCTTTATTATCCGGTGTTGTTTAATAGTGTTTATAGCTGAGCTTTTGCTCTGGGTTATTTTTCCTTCAGGGTACTCTCATGCTGTTTATCCTAATTAGGCTGACACAGGTAATTAAAAAGCTAGATAAAATATACAGTGCCCGTCAAAAGTTTGGACACACCTTCCCATTCCCCTGAATTAGAAAGTTTGTCTAAACTTTCAGCTGGCACTGTATATACATTATATGTAGTTTCAAGGCCAAGTTTTTGTCCCACACTGTGTACTCACACTGTGGTAAATCCCTCCTGTGATGGGTAAGTTATGCAGGGTAGAGTTGACTGTCACGGGGGCCACCGGTTGATGGATGGTGCTGTATTTCGTCTATATGGCATCCATCTCCGCATGCAATCTGTTATCCTCGCTCCTACTTCACACCATCACCCTTCTCCTGTATACAGTCCTCTCGTATGATCTCTAGCCTGATTATACGGCAGCCATCTGGGCATGACCGCACTGTTACAGTCTGACTAGCATCATTTACATCAAACATAAACACCATCCTTTTTGAATATTTATTTGTTCTTCAGATTTTGACACATTCAACAGGAGAGTTTCAGAAAAATTCTTCAAAATTTCGATGCATATCTCAATATATTTGGTAATAGACATGAATGGAGTGACCAGAAGGGGAAAAAAAGGGAAAAAAAGGGGGCTAGATGAAAAAGGCAACTAAGTCCGAGCCAGACGGACAAAGGCCAACAGTGGCTATTAATGTTATTTCGGATCAAAGGAAAAGACTGAAGGAGATTTTCTTCTCTTCTGTCGGTGAGCCATTCCTCTTTCAATCCCTCCATCTGTCTCTGTCACCACGAAATCAGTGATGGTACAGAGAAAAACACCACTCAGTAAATGGGAAAGGACGGATGAATAAGAGAGAGGAGATAAATGTGCGTGTGCCTGTGTGTGTGTGCGCCTGTGTGTGTGTGTGCGTGTGTGCATTTGTGTTTTGTTTCTGATCTGTGTGCCGAGCATCAATGATTCATCGTCATCCGTCTCCCACGCCCTGTCTGCCAGACTGAGCCGGGAGAGTGTTGTTTGCTCTGTATCAGCATGTGAGAGCTAAAGGTATACAGTCACATGTGCCTTCAGTCCCTGCACTCAACGCCAAGAAAAAGGTTGGAATGTCACAGATGCAATTATGCAATTTAGATAATTAAGAAATATTGAATATTTTCTGATGCAGTAGTTTGAATAATTACCCCTTCATTTTCTAACTCAATATGCATCAACGCAACACTGTTTCTGTGGGCCGAGCATGCAAATTCACAAAGTTGATTAATGGTGAGCTTTGACCTTTGAGTCTGCTGGATCTGACTCTGAAAACAGGAAACACATTCTTTAATTTCTCAGTTGAATGAGCTTCAATTAAAGAGTGATTACACACCCTCCATATCAGGAGACTAACCAAATGTAGTAACAATGAAATGATTCTAACCAGTTGTGTTTACTAAATCACACAAATAAGCCAAGTTTTACTGCAGGGATGCACCTGAACCACTCTTTTTTTTTTTTTTTGCCCTGAGTGAGATCTTGACTTTGTCATGGTGCACAGCCAAGTTGGTGAATAGCTTTGTCTTGCAGCCAGGATGCCTGCTGTTGGGTGTTGGCGTTGCTATTCATAGTGTGAATCTTTGAGGAAGTACACAAAATAGTTGATAAATATATGCATACATACAATTATGCTGTAATAAAGTGGTTACAGTTGGAATCAGCTTTTTGAACATTTAACTGCAGAAGAACTTATGGCCAACACATCTGCCCTTCAATTAGCTACTACTTACTACTTCACGTCATTGCTCTTGTGCATAAAGTTGGACTCATTTCTTATTTTCAAGTTGCAGAGATATTTTCATTAGATGTCAGTCTTCGCTCTCTCTTCTCAATGTTTGTGACCTATATGTGCTAATTTGATCGAGTGAATAAAGCTTGTTTGGTCTGTTGCATGGCATTCTTGGTCCATAACACATGCACAGTAGTGTCATGTTAAATTAAATATGTACTGGTGCTAATGGTTCAAATTGGTAATTATACTACGGTAAGGTGATAGGAGTAATTTTGTATATATTAAGAAGTATTTATGATCATGCAATCTGCACTTCAAAATCTGGTAACTACATCAAATCATTCCCCAGCACAGAAGTGCTTCTAGAGGCTTGGTACACTGTGCCAGTGAACTGTAGTGTTTTGATAACACAGTTCTACAGTATGCCGTATTTACAGGGTAGAGAGAAACAACCAGGCCGACAGACAGCCGACAGGTGAAACAGAGAACATGATGGAAAACAAAGACAGGAGTTGTGAGAAGAGCCTGCTGTTCCAGCGGTGATTTTGTCTTCTAGGTTGGTGTTGTGTGACTAACTTGATGGGAACTGCGCCCAGGATGAGGGCAGCCTGAGGCTTGTTTTGGAAGTGGGCCATTCATTGGTTTCCAAATTCGTGGGAGTGCAGTGAAATGGCTAACTTTATTGGCCTGATTTTTGTTGCCTTTCCTCCAATGAAATGTACTCAAGAGAGTGGAGTATGTGGCCCTAAGGTCACAACTATACAGCAATCATTTCAGTAGGAAAACACTGAAACACACGCAAACGACTGCAGACAAAACACACACTTAATGTGATGGGAACTTGTTTGTTAAGGGCTATCAAAATGTCTTCTTTATCAGAGAAAAGCTGACGTCTCCTTCAGGCATGGTTATTCATTATATTCATGAAATGGCTTAGTAAAATAGAGCCAGACATGCTGGTGTTAGTGATCAGATTTGTGGATATGGAGTTTAATGTGCTTCTCTGCGTCTTTTGGCTTATGCCCCATTTGTGTTTGGATTTCAGACACAAAGCACTGTCGTGTTTTATTCTCTGACAGGCAGCCGTCTGCCCTTAAAACATTACAAACAGCGTTAATCTGATTTATCTTTAACTGCATGCTGCCTCTCTGGTGTGTAGAACATTAAAGGCCTGCTTATGTGAGAAATGACACTAGTGCATTAATGGGAAATGTCTTTAAAGGCAAGGACTGGTGCAACCTGAAGCCTTTTTAATCTGGAGAGCGAGCAAGCACTTTACAGACAGTTTCCCATCATGCCTTTGGACTAACAGGAAGTGAGTCGAACTTTTACATTTCCATTTGAATCGGTCTTTCTGTGCTCTCTGCCTTCTTTGGTCACAGTAGAGCTCATTTATATAGACAAATGTCAAACCTTGATGTCTGGAGCTGCTCTGTAACCTTCTGTGAAACTTCCTATGCACTATGTTCTTCCTCTGTGAGAAAACAAAAAAGGTTTTTCTCAGCTTCCCGGCTTATCAGGCACCTTCAACAAAGAACGACGAATCACACGCTCACAGAGATCTTAAAAGAGCAACTGCAGCCAAAGTCGGTTTGTCTGCTTCCCCCACTTTTCCATTGAAGATTGATTCACATGGATTACATAGACTTGGGGGTGTGCTTTGAAAAGAACTTCTAAAAATAAACCCCAGGAAAGAATTGCCCCATGTGCTGGGACTCCATGATGCCAATCAACGCAATGACCTTTTTTTCCCCAACGTCTCACATGCTCACTGTCCTTCCTTTGCCTGTATTTCCCTTCCCCTGTCCTCTCTTTCCCCTCCATTGCTCCTCTCCTCTGTCTCTAACAGGTGACAGCATATATGTAGTCTGGTGTTGTCAGGCCAGGTTCCCTCTGCTCCCTAACAGGCTGGTTAGACTGACACTTCAGTACTTTGGGCTCTGGCAGCTTCAGTATGCTGTTCCCCCATTGTCCTGTTTGTCCTTTTCTGAAAGTGACTTGATGTCTGTGGTTGGAATCAGGTTAATGACCTTCACCCACTGCCTCCCTCTCATTCTGTGTTCTCTCAGTCTCCATTGAGTGTTTTTACATTTCATATACTGCACACATATAGCTGACACCATCATCAGCTGAGCTGAGCACGTAGGGGGTTGATACCTTGCAAATGAGCACTTCTGCACTTCTTGTTGGATAAATTGGTAGTCGAGGTCCCCTGGTTATAGGACAAAGTCTCAGTAACAACCTTGTATGCTGTGCAAAAGGAAAATAAATCATCTTTAAAAAAGCTTTCTTGTGCACTCACTGTGTAATCTCAAAAATCCTGTTATTTCAATGGATTTTCATTTCCTGGTTGAGGTGTTTGATGACAGTAAGAGGATAAAACCAGAGTTCCCACCCTGACAGTGACCTTAAAAAACCTACAAAAAGCCAGTGATGCCACCTTATTGTAATTTAATTACCACCACATGCTTTGAATTTCTTTTACAAGGCAAATTTGTTTTGTTTACAGGCTTTTGCCTCTTTCAGCCTCTAATCATATTGGCTCTACATGATTTATACTCTCCATAATTGCTCCGATAAAGGCTGCAGGGAGCTGCAGTTTTCATTATCCACACAGAATAGCCAGATGGAGGAAGACTTGAGCGGTGAAAAGCGTAACCGCAGCCTATTCTGTCACTCGATTTCCCACATTGCTGGGCTGCTGCAGTGCGCTGCCTCCCCTTAAAATCCCATGTGGTGCTCAGGCTGTGCAGAAGCAGAGAGCAGATTATCTCCCTTTCCCATATGCTCTATACATCCACACCGAAATAAATGTAAATACAAAGTGGCCTGTGAAAAACCTGTCTGTGGACTCTATGGATATACTCACACTGAAAGTGTTAGCTAACACTAATGTTTAAGTGACCTTCTGGAAGTCTAATATCAGTTCAAGCCCTCATCCTAAAATGACCCACATGTGCAACTGAACAACAAATGATGTGACATCTGGCCAGCTGTTAAGGGAGCTACATTGTGCTCCACGCCCTAACCTAATTGTTTCAAGTGCTGGATTACACTACAGTGTAAATGGAGGCATTTCCCTAAATGTTATTTAAATTTTATTCCACACATGAAATGTCATACAGCAAAAACTACATGGAACTTGGTATTTAGTAGTTTATACTATGGGCACATGAACACGGTTAAGATATGTATAAGACCAAAATTTCTTCATTATAATTGGGGAGAGATGTCAGGTATTGTGAGATGGTGAAATATGATCCACAGAGTCTGGTTTGAGTAACACATCACTGAGTTTGAAGGCTCATCAGACACCAAAACACTGCACAGTGATTTATAATACTCTAAGACTAGATTTTACAACTCCGGAAAGTTATTATGTTGACAGTTGTTTTTTGTGACAACAGTTCTTTTTTTGCAAAGACTGCAAAGTAAATAAGATTAGTAGATTAATCAATTAGTTGCCAACTATTTTGATAATCAATTAATCATTTGGAGTAATTTTATAAGAAGAAAATGTCCATCATCTTGATCATGATTCCAGCATCTTAAATGTGAATATTTTCTGTTTTCTTTAGTCCTCTGTGACAGTAAACTGAATATCTTTGAGTTGTGGACAAAACAAGACATCTGAAGACGTCATCATGGGCTTTGGGAAACACTGATGAACATTTTTCACCATTTTCTGACATTTAATCACAGATAACCAAGAAAATAATCAACAGATGAATCAATAATGAAAATGACTGTTAGTTGCAGCCCCAGAAATTTGGTATTCACATTGCGTAATCTACCAGGGAGGTGCGCCCCACATATTTGGTTGGCCAATACAGCACGGACAATGCTTGCAGGATGATGTTGTGCTGCAGTCTGGCAAAAGTTGAGCCGCTAAAGGTTCAACTTTTTTTCCAGATGACCCTATACTTGTTTTTGTCGGAGCCACCTGCATTTGCACCCCACTGTGTCGACAAAGGGGCCTCAAACTAAATGAGAGGGCTTTTTCAGTAAGACTAAAGTCAATCTGCATGTGACATAAGTCTCTTCATTACTGATGAGTCATTACATAGTGGTAGTAAGGCCTGAGGTATGCTTGACTTGAACTAGTTCATACGACTAGTTCAACTACAGGGAGAATGATGCACACTTTCAGACAGTCTCCTTTCAAATGCATTCATGGTGTTGCACTTGCTTGCATGTGCAAAAAATGGCTGAAGCGGCTGTAAACTTTCTCACCTCTGCACACCTGGCCAATCTCAAGCTGGCTTCAATATCGAATTGTTGCTCTCAGAAAGTTTCAAAAATTGTCACACACAGCCCACCCAATTACGACATCAGAAAGATGTGGGGCAAAGGGTTCTTTGACACTGTTCAACTATCTGACAAGCACTTTGTTTGAAGCATATCGAGCCCTTGAGCAGTGATTCTGTGCAGAACATTTTTGACAGAATGAACAAAGGTGAGGTGAGATCTCTCCGAAGCCTCTCTGAAGTAAGACAGTAATAAACTATTGTATTACAATACAAAGATAGGCACACTCCTCGTCCTCATCTACAGTGGTGAAAGTATGATCTATTGCTGTGTCTGGATGCACTGATACCGGTATATCAAGTCTCAGATATTACCTAAAATAGGAAATTGTACAGTATTGAAGAATTTCTATAAAACTCCTGTTGTGAGTTTTATGCAACATTTCAGATATTAAACCCCATTCACTTTCGCTTTCTGCCTCGCCCATACAGAGAATAATAGATGTCTCAAATGGGGGGAAATTGATTATTTAGTGCTTGTTGTCACACTTCTGTAAGGGTCAAGGTCTAATCCTGTTTTTCATTGATTAAAACATATTTAAAATCAGTATTTGCGGTGTAAAAGCAAATACTGGTTGCACAGATCTGACCGTCAAACCCCTAAAAATCAGGACCACTGCTTAGAAAACCACAGTGTGAGCAGCTGTGTAATTCTTTTTGGTCCCTCTATCCATGCTCTGTCTGAGAGCACTTTGTCCAAATATGACTCATTCCCCAGTCCCTCATACTGTGCCACGGGCTCCTGCTGCTGACACATTCATCTGTAACACCCTGGATAGTAAAGGTCTGCAGACAGAGCAGGGTGATAAAGAGGAAGAGGAAAACAGAGGAAAAGACAGAGCAAGGGAGAGAGTAAAGTTGACAGCTCTAGGTCTTGAAGGGAAAGCTCATAGGAGGAAGAGATGGCAGAGTAAATTGCTTGACCGCTGCCTGGAGCCGAGCTGCTCCTAAATTTAGACTTTTTAAAGACGCAGGTAAGTGAAGTGGATGCAGCAGCATTTCCGATCCGAACGTACCGTTGAACGCTGTGCTGCATGCAAATGTGTCTGCTCTCTGACCTGAGGTCTGTTTATTTAATGACCCTCCGCTCTGCATGAGGGAGCCTGCCAACTGCTGGGTTAACTATGAAACAGAGAGAGATACTTGGTGTTTTTATAGACCCCTCACATATGGTCACACATTGTGCTGTAAGTTCACAAATTCTCTCTCAACTTAAGCGAGTCTTACTTCAAATGAATTAATATTCTGAGTAAGTAGCACACAGTGTGTTGTTTTATTTGGTGCATTGCCTGTGTGTACACGCACAAAGCTGAGGTGTGTTTTTAAACTATGCTGTAATGCGTACAGTTTATATACAGGAACATACACTGTAGCTGTTCTTGGCATTAAGAATCACTGCAGAGTGTCTCTAACGGGTGCAATCATTTTAATCTTCTGGCATCATGAGCATCACATCTGCACTATGAAAACTAAAAATAAACACAAAAATTGCTGCTTGTTAACCTTTTCACTTAAGATAAGTATAGTAGGTTGTAAACAAATCATATAAATTTGTAATTATTATGTTTTATTACATATGCTGCACATTAAATGACATGTTAAACAACTCAAAAATTTAAAAAACACATGTATTGACAACAATGAGTAATTTAGTATTGCTAAATTAGCATATGCAATGCTTCTGGCACCAGATAATGACACTGTAACTTTCAATAATATTGCATGTAACCATTTTACAGCCTTTAAGTTTCTTACCTGTTTATACACAGAGCCAAATATTACATACCTCACTACGTTTACCTCTGCTTTAGCTCTTTAGATTCCTGAGCTCAGTGTATTATTATACACCTATGTGAGTGACTCACCATGAATGAATAAATGAGCTTGTAGTCATTGACACACACACAGGCACACATATACACACACACTTAACCACTAAACCAGGAAGGCAGAAATTAAAAGAGACAAAGGCTTAATGAACACAAGAGCATCTCTCACCACCTTATATTTATTATACACATGAGCTCTTTCCATATTTCCTTTCCTGCCAATCTGAATGGCAATCACAGAGCCACAGGCAGGAGATCAATATTCCAAAGGTTATGTGCAGGACAGCTGCTGTGAGAGACTTGTTTTCCTGCCTGTTGCAAACCAGACGCTGTTTTAAATCACACGGACAGGTTGGTAAGGCTGTTCCTCAGGTCTGCTGAAATTGGCTCATTGGCTTTTTAGCAGTTGACCCACGACCTTGTATTTTGTCCTTCAGCCTGTTCTGCCAACACTGAATATATATATATATATATATATATATATATATATATATATATATATATATATATATATATATATATATATATATATATATATATATATATATATATATATATATATATATATATATATATATATATATATATATATATATATATACTGTACTTATTTTCTTTGGCAGGGGATGTGGATGAAAGGCCGCTAATTCTTGTGATGTCTCTTAGTGTCTTCTGGTCAAAGTTAATGAATATCAGTATGACTTTCTTATTCCTTCAAAAAAAAAACTTTTCATTAGAACAGAACAGAATAGTTTTATCCTTCGTACACAACAAAAGAGTTGGTATAAAGAAAGCAAGGCTGCGCTAGATATGATCACTCTTCCAGCTTTCACTCATTAAGACCTCACAACTCGAGGGCTTTAACTTCCTGAACATCAGGCTCTTTGATTTTACCCCGGAGCTGAGAACAATCTAATTTTTCGTCTTATTTTCTTCTATTAACAAGAACAGTCAGTCTGCGAGTCTTCAGAGGAGAATAGAGTCTATTTGATGTTCTGTTATAGTCAACCCCCACTCTTCTTTCCACTCCCTTTGCTCTTCTCTCCCCTCTCCCTATAGCAGCCTCAACAGAAGCTGAACCAATTCATTAGAAGGCTCAGAAAGTCAATTATGGTAATAGTTCCCTTTGCCAGATGAGGCGGGAACTCAGCAAAGCCAGATACTTTTTCTTGCATTTCTTCTATATGTTCTTCTATATATTTTATTTAGACCTCATTTAGATGTGCAAATCGATCTTCTCAAGTACAGAGGGCAAAAGTGCTGCAGTGAAGAGGAGAGGATGAGAGGGGAAGAGCTGGTTCCCAAGCTTCCACACACAGCCGGGCCAATGCGAGCAAAGAGATGATGGAGGAAGTGTAGACCCCAGTGTCAGGAGACCATCCACAGGAATCCCTCTTACTTATTCATGCAGCAGCCGAGCATCAGGGACTCTCCCAGCCTCATTATGAAATGTGTATTTGCAGAAGCTCAGGCAGCAGCGCAGCTCTTGCTTGAAAGCCTCTGCTTATCCACTCCACTCTCCTCCCTTCTTCCTCTCTTTTTTAGATTGCATCACTCTAGGGGAGCGATGTCATGCTTCAGTCATCGAGACGCCTCTGCTGTTGTCTTAAATCCCTCTCTCTCTCTCTCTGTCTCTCTTTCTTTTTTTTTTTATTTCTGAAAGGCAAAGCTTGGCTAATTTTAACAAGTTTGTGTAGCTGGCTTGGAAGGAAACAGATGCCTGAGCTGAAGTTTGCATTTACTTATCATCTGTTTATGTGCCAATCTGAGTGACAGGCAGGCAGAAGAATGAAAGCAATGCACCACTGTGAAGCTATAGATTTGAAGCCAAAACGTCCTGGAATGAGCTGAAATGAACATGTGGCAACACTGATTCTGCATACATTGACTCTTCAAGGATTTATGTGTGTGTGTGTGTGTGTGATCGTGCATGTTGCTCAGACACTCAGTTTAATTTAAAAGCTGATTAAGATTCCACTCAGATAACTGTACATACACTGGAACCTTGCAGCCTTTTCCTTTTTTTTTTCAATAGACCTTTCAGTTCAAAGGTCGCTCCCTGTGGCTCCATGCTCATTTCAGAGTACCGGTGGAACCTATTTGTATTTCTGCCTCACACTCTACGATGCCACCTCGGCACTCTGTTGCTATTCCAGATTCATTCCTGTGCCTTCTTGCTCGGGCCGAGAGGGAGATAAAAAAAAAAAGAGCATGCCTCTTCACTGGAGCTCGGCAGCTACCATTAGAGCGACTAGGTTGACCTGTGGCATGAAATTAAGGAGCTGAGGCCCATTGAGCAGCCCGGCTGATAGAGGCAGACTGAGATAATAAATCTACTGAGGAAGAGAGAGGGAGGGTAAGAAAGAGGGAGGGAGGGTGAGGATGGATGCGGTAGCCCGTGGAGCCTCAGGGGCACTCAGGATCCCTTTATGAGCGTGGCTATTTTCACCCTCTCCTTCAACAGCCTGTCTCTTCATTGAGCAGTGGCATCAACATGAACATGCACGCTCAAACACTCTGTCATGTACTGTGTCTACTCCCCCACTTTTTCCTCTGCTGTTTCATAAGCAGGGTTATTTGAGTCAGTCTTAGCAGGATTGGTGGTTACAGGAATAAAATGAAGGGGTACGCTGAGGACACTGAAATCAAAGCTCCCGTAAAGGACGAGGCTTAATGTATTCTATATTTTTGTTGTTGTCAACACATCCTATGAAAGGACCAAAATGACAGTCACCAGCCTCATCCTTTAAAGACAGGCTGCGTTGGCAGTGGTTCAACTAAAGGTGCTCTGTCATTCAAACACCCATGTGAAGGAAAAGAGTGATGTAATCAATCAAATCATAATCACCTGATCATATATGTTACACCATATTTCTTCATCAGTTGTTAAATACAAAATGTTAGTATAAAGAAGTGTATAATTTAAAGTTTTTTCATAATTTCAAGTCAGCAAATCACAAAAGAAAAAATCACGTTAAGTATTAAAAGTCCACTCATTTAATTAATTAATAAACTATGATGGTGCCTTAGACTAATTAACAAATGTTTAGTGTATAGTAAGCTGTCAGTGTGTGGATACTGCAGTAACACTTTACTTTAAGTGCCCCTGTTTAGCAGTATAGTAAAACACAGTTGTAAAAACATGAAATATGCCTTCATAGAAACACTCAAAAATGTCCTTATGTTTGCTTTTAACTACTTATAGTTTGTTATTAACCATTTATTTACTATTTTTATGCTTGTAAATGCTAAATTACAAGACTTATAGACAATATTCATACTGATCAACACTTACACTCATAAATATATGAATAACTTCATTTAAATATTGTGGTTGTGTGTGTGTTTGAGCGTGTGAGTGTTTCTGAAGGATGTTTTCCTGAAGGTGTGTCATCGGTTATGGTTCTTTAGTCTTAGCAATTCGACCTGTTTTTGTCTGAGAATTTTACAGTAAATCTGTCGAAGTGTGTTGCGTCTGTTCAGTGTTTCGAATGTGTGTGACAGTGGCATGAAAATGCAAAAGCAGAGCAGGAGGGGACTGCAAGATTAAGTTGGCAGAGTTTCATTCAATCCGACGCAACACTGGCGCAAAGGGAGCGCTTTTCTGAGGGCTTTTCATAACACACTCCATTATGAATTACCGCTTATGTAATCATCTGTTCTGTGCTGAGGTCTGACGGGTTGGCATTCAAACGTTGACCGGCCTCTCACCAAGAAATTAGGAAAAGCCTGTAAACGATGTGGCGTTCAGACCTGAAAACATGAGCATTCACCGCAGTCATACACACTGCTTGATTACTGCATAATAGCAAAGTACACAAATACTCTTCATCTCTTCAATACAGCCTCCACATACGTACCAGAGCCAATTATTTGCTTCAAATCATAGAACAAGACTTTAATCTGACAGCAAACATGAACCTGCATTAAAAATACACCTGCCTGGCTCTAAAGAGAAGAGAAGAATTTTCATTTTGTCTTAAAATGATTGAAAAAGTCTGGATAGCTGCACTTTAATCACCGAAAGATACTCAAATTAAGCAGATTTTAATGAAGTCTTGGCTTGAATTTAAAGTTATAATCCTGGTGTAGTTATAATACAGTCTGATTCCTGCCAGTTTCTTTGCCATCTGTTCTTTTTGACTTAATGTCATGTTTTCTGTCTTTCATCCCTCCTCCCTTCTTTCTTTCTTGTCTACAGGATTTTGAGGACACAGTCCCTTGAATGGTATTATAACAACGTGAAGAGTCGCTTCAAGAGGTTCGGCAGTGCCAAGGTTTTGAAGACTTTGTACAGAAAACACATTATCGAGAGAGGCGCTTTCTCTGATCTCCCAGGTAACTTCAGCCATTTTTAATCAGCCATGCATGGTCTCTGTTATGTTGCCACTCCTTTGCTGTTTATTTTTATCTATTATGATTCTCCTCTGCATTATCTTTTGATTGTAGAGCAGCCTCGTGTCTCTGTGCGATGTTCGTGTCAAGCTGTGATGAAAGCAATTTCACTGTTTTGGCCAGAGACTTAATATAACTCTTCCTCAACTCGGAAAAAATGAGGTTTCATTTGAGATTCAAGGTTCTGGTCAAACATTAAGAGTAAACACAGACAAGCTGACTTGATTGCTCATTAGTTTGTTTGTTCAATGATCACTCACGTTGTTTCACACATTTTGTTCTCTTGCTGACTGATTCACTTAATGACTTTCTCGCTGACATGTAGAAAGAAAGATTTTCCCACAGAAAAATACACATGACACACACATACATCTCCAGGATAAAGTTCAAGATGGATAATGCTTATGTGAAACTTGTCACTCTTTGCTCTTTCACTCTCCTTTCATGTTTAAATTTTATCGCAACATTATTTTTTGATTTAAGGAATCCAATTTCTTCCATAGCTTGGTTTACTTTGTAAAATACTTTTGCTATTGCACCTGTGAATGTGAATCAGTCATCCCTTGCTTGAGTGTGTGTGTGTTGTCTGTGCGCTGCTTTGTGTGTGAGCGCGTCAGCAGTGATGGTTTCCCCGCAGACGTGTCCTGCCAGTTTATCCCTGCGGTGGCTCAGGCCACTTTGCGTCCTCAGTGAATTGTTCCTGTGCAGGACAGCAGCAGGGCAGCTTTTATCCAGGCCCCCACCCCCAAGAGCACAAGAAAGCACAGAGGGGATAAATCAGGTCAGACTGGATGGGGTTGAGACGAGGGGATGTTTAGGAAATCGCTGAGACCACAAATAAAGGAAGTTTATTTTGGGCATGAAATGCAAAGTGAGACAAAAGTAATAGTAATAGTAAGCAATGATAAGAAAATACATCTGCTAACATGCAACCCACACAGTTTTGTGTGGCTATTACATTTTCCTCTCTGCAGACAGCACGTCTAGCCATTGTGAAACCCGACATAGCCATCTTGATGGCTAAAAAATAGCTAGAGTTGGCTCATCAGGGATCTAGAAATATGTTGGTCAGAAAGAAGCTTATCTTGCCTAATAACATGGTATGTTAGTTCAGTCTTTATTGTCCTGAGGATATTATTTTGCAGCAAGGCAGCATTAAAAACACATAAAGACAGTAAACACACACTAGTACGAAAGCCAAAGACTAAAACTAGATGACCATAGTTGTATTTCACTCTAGTCATCCTTCCAATACAGGACAATCATGATTTTTGTGGTAGCTGTAGCTTCTGCACTGCTATGTGAGTGTTTTCTGATTTCCTCTCCACTCCTCTCCTCCTCTACCTCTCCTGTTCCCTTTCCATTCTCTCCCTCTTTCCTCCATGTTTTGCTGGACTATTCTCCTCTCCTCTCCTCTCTTACATCATCTGGGGAGGAGGAAGGATTATATGACTGGGTTGCTGGTGTCCCATGCAGCTCACATGAGCCCAACAGATTATACAGCTTTCAATTCTCAAATACTCGCTGCTCCTGCTAACTGGCTAGCTGACTGGCCAGCTTGCCATACGATTATGGATATACTGTGATGTGTGTGCATGTGTATGTTGCTTGTGTGTATATGGATATTAAAGCTTAAAGGGGCTGTAAGTGATATCAGCATTTTGACTAACTTCCTGTCTGTTCTTGCCGTTAGCACTCCCTTCCCTCCTCCCTACATCACCACATGAACATGCGGCAGTCTTCACCACAGCAATATTAGGCAAATCTGTTCATCTGTTTAGCTACTGCAGAGTAAAATATGGCTTATCTATCAAGATGTAGTATGGCTAGCTGCGCATCGCTTTCCAACCCCTTTCAAAACTTTTAGATTTTTCCACCAATCGAAGGCCACACCAATATAAATGGGGGTCTTACATGACTCCTGTCTCTCTTTTTTCCTGGCAACTTTCTTTCTTCTTTCTTTTCTTCAGCCGTATGGATTTGCTTGGTATATTGGTTGTGTAAGCTGTTCTTGGCAGCGCTGGAATGGGTAGCTTCACCTGTTCTGCCATGGTCAATCATACTGAAAATCTGCTGCCTGCCTATGAACACGCAGAGAGGACTGCCTCTTTGTGGAGTTCTCTCTCCTGATTGGATAAAGTGGGAACAGGATATCAGAAAATGTATTTTCTGTTTACTGTAGAGTAGAGGGACTGGGAGACCCATGTTAATGACCACACTATATCAGTGATGGCTGTCAGAATGTAGAGCTATTTAACATTTATTTTAACAAAAAAATATTGCCCACAGCACCTTTAAGTCAGATATTGTCTTTGTATGTAGGTAAACATAACATGTATTGGTTGGTAAAGATTTTTCCCTGAGTTATGGTATCATATCTTTCCATTTTGTGTTTTCTTGTGTGTGTTTATATTGAAATATCTTGTTGATTCCATCCCTCAACCTTCATGTGATTTATCAAACTGTCCACAAGAAGCCAAGGCTACATCCAGCAAAAATATGATGGAGTTTTTAATGTATTTGAATGAAAGAAAATGCCTTTTAAAACCTCTTTTGTTGCGAATAATTTACCTTGTGAGGCAGCTGGATTCGCAAAATTACGACATCACAAAGATCACGAGAGAATCCATGTTGTCACGCTTCAAGTTATGCGCTTGTGTCCGAACCACCAGTGGTTTGGACCAATCAGCATCGCAAATCCAGCTGCCTCCAAGGTAAGACAGTGATAGACTGATGGTTCATCCAATCACCTGCCAAGTATTTTTTGAAAGTGCTTGCCTTTTTGCAAACCGTTTCCAAGTACGACTTCTCAGATGGTTCTGTGTAACAAACCATCTGGCGCATCAGGTTAGCAAATAATGGGACAGGTGCAAGTATATCACAGTAACAGATTATCATGATGGATATGTCAAGAGTTACCTGTGAATGTGAATAAGTCCAGTCATCCCTCACTTTAGTGTGTGTGTGTTTTCCGTGCGTGACATGCTGCTTTGTGTGTGAGCGTGTCACCGGTGATGGTTTACCCGCAGACATGTCCTGCCAGTTTATCCCTGCGGTGGCTCAGGCCACTTTGCGTCCTCAGTTAATTGTTCATGTGCAGGACAGCAGCAGGGCAGCTTTTATCCAGCCTCCGCCCCCCCCACCCACCCCACCCCCGAGAGCACAAGAGAGCACAGAGGGGATAAATCAGGTCAGACTTGAGGGGAAACTGGATGAGGTTGAGATGAGGGAATGTTTAGGAATTCACCAAGACCACAACTGAGGGAAGTTTATCTTGGGCTTGAAATGCAAAGTGAGACAAAAGTAATAGTAAGCAATGATAAGAAAATACATCTGCTAACATGCAAGCCACACAATAGAGGAATACTATAAATAGCTGGCAATGCTAAATCTCTGTTATTATAGCAATGCTATTACATTTTCCTCTCAGCAGACAGCACGTCTAGCCATTGTGAAACCCGACATAGCCATCTTGATGGCTAAAAAATAGCTAGTGTTGGCTCATTGGGGATCTAGAAATATGTTGGTCAGAAAGAAGCTTATGTTGCCTAATAACATGGTATGTTAGTTCAGTCTTTATTGTCCTGAGGATATTATTTAGCAACAAGGCAGCATTAAAAACATTACACATAAAAACAATAAACACACACTAACAGGAAAGCCAAAGAACTAGATGAACATGGTTGAATTGAAGGACAATCATGATTTTTTTGTTGTAGCTGTAGCTTCTGCGCTGCTACGTGAGTGTTTTCTGATTTCCTCTCCACTCCACTTCCCCAATCATCTCTCCTCCTCTCCCTCTCCTGTCCCCTTTCCACTCTCTACCTTTTTCCTCCATGTTTTGCTGGACTATTCTCCTCTCCTCTCCTCTCTTACATCATCTGGGGAGGAGGAAGGATTATATGACTGGGTTGCTGGTGTCCCATGCAGCTCACATGAGCCCAACAGATTATACAGCTTTCAATTCTCAAATACTCGCATCGCCACTATCTGGCTAACTGACTGGCCAGCTTGCAATATGATTATGGATATACTGTGATGTGTGTGCATGTGTATGTTGCTTGTGTGTACTATATATGGATATCAAAGCTTAAGTCGGATATTGTCTGTGTATATAGGAAAACATACGATTTATTGGCTGGTAAAGAGAGAGTTATGATATCATTTCTTTCCATTTTATGCTTTCCTGTGTGTGTGTTTACACTGAAATATCTTGTTGATTCCATCCTTCACCCTTCACGTGATACATCAAACTGTCAAGAGGAAGCCAAGGCTACAACCAGCAAAAATAGGATTGGGTTTTTAATTCATCTGAATTGAAGAAAATGCCTTTTAAAACTTATTTTGTGGCAAATAATGGGACAGGCACAAGTGTTTTGACAAGTATATCACAGTAACAGATTATCATGATGGATATATCAAGATTTCTGTGCTTTCAACTAAACAGAAAACAATGAGACTTTACCCCAAGCAAGGAAATCAGCACTAGATTGGAAAAAAATCAATTAGATAAAGATGTTGCTCGTTAACAAACTGATGTTACACCATCCTGTTTGGTCTTTGCCCTGAGAGGAAAAGCTTTTATAATGTAGCCCAGAAACTCTGCCAGCGTCTTAATACTGGTCTCCTCTCTTCATGCATATAGAAAAGCGGCCACACGGGAATGTAAAACAATGTCATAAATATTCCCATCTATATGTGAAAGATAGGCTGCCTTTATATGTACCCCAGTTAAAAATGTCTTATTTCTTTATTTATCACCAAGGGACCAGTGCTAGTGAAATCAATTGTACGCCAGTGTGAAATGGCAGCTGACATGACAGTCAGCAAGAGAGATGTGACTGTTTTACATCTATCATGTCCCCAGAGAGAATGTGTGACCTTCAAACCAACAGGCGGTGAAGAAGGAGAGAGCGATTTGTACTTTCATGTCTGTCATCTCCGGTGGAAGGGAGAAACGAATACTCTTCGCCTAGAGGGTTTTCTCATTAAACATGGATTAAGTGTTTGTGGATAGTTAAACCATATAAAGAAGAACAAATATATCAGAGAAGAAAAAGAGAAGGTTTTAAGGGAATCATCCATCTTTTTTACTTTCTGCGTGAACAGCTAAATTTCCCTTTTTTCAGACCTCACCCAAGAACCTCTCTCATTAAGTGGATCGGCAGATGCCAAGCACTCATCTGAGTACCTATTAAATTAGTAATTAACGCCTTTGACGGCAGTATAGCATGAAATGAAGCAAATAAATGTGCAGCACTTGTGTTTACTCATACATTAATCTATCCTGAACGCCACATTATTAAACACTCTCAGGCTGTGGTGGATGAGAGGCTATACGTGTCAACATACTGAAATTATTAGATGTGACAGAAAACAGTGGAGCCACTGTAGTGTCCTGGAAAAAAAAAGGTTAGAGGAAGAAACAGTTCTTTGAAGTAAAACAAGCACATGTCACTTTTTTTAAATGAAATAAATCAATACAGTATTAATTCTTATCATTGCAAGTGTCTAAACACATTGATTTTGGATTTGTGTATGTCAATAAGAGTAAAAAACAATATGTAAGTTTGTTACTTTAAATACACCCCATTGAAAGGAATAGACTGACATTTTGGGAAATGCACTTATTCACCTTCTGGCGTAGAGTTTGATAAAAATACAGCTCGGATATTTGTCCATTTAGTATAAAGCTACAGCCAGCAGCCGGTTAGCTTAGCTTGGCACAAAGACTGAAAACTGGGCAAAACAGCTAGCCTGGCTATGTCCAAATTTAACAATATTCACCTACCAGCACCTCCAAAGCCCACTTATTAACACTGTATATAGTTTGTTTAATCCACAAAAGTGTTAAAATGTTGCATAGTATTTTTACAGGGGAGGATTATGTGCTGGGCAACCTCACAGTGACAATAGTCTCCAGGAAGTTACTGCAACAGGCCAAAAAATAATTTTCTCACATAACTCCCCCCGTAAAACCACAGAGTGTCATTTGTACACTTTGATTTTTGTACAGATTAAACAAATGTAATGTGTTAATCAATCTTCTTATCTAACGCTCAGCAAGAAGAGTGTTTCCTAAAATGTCAAACTATTCCTTTAAAGAGTGTGCATTCAGTTTTGAATACACACTATGAGCCCAAATTGCAGATATTACTGGTGGCTCAGCATCTCTCTAAAATGTATTTTATTTTTGTTTCCACCGTGATAAATTGATATAAGCACACAAGCTAATACTTGTACATTTTCTAACGGCTCAGCTGTTCATTTAATATCTCCATCACCGTGTAATTCTTATACATCACTTTCTACCACTCTAGTCTGGTTTAATGGTACAGCATCATGAAATTTGCCATGAAATGCAATGTGATGAGTCTGTTATGAAGTACCAAAAGCTGGAATGATGTTTTTTTTTAAACCTCATTCATCTCAAACGAGGGATTATGGTTGTCCCACTTTTCTCCTGCCCTTTGTATTTGCCCTCACATCCCTCCAAATGTCTGTGGGAGGATTCCCACCTATCCAATAAGATAACGGTGACTTTAGAAATGTCAAACATATCATCACCTTCAAACATTGCTATTCTCTCTTGTGAGAACATTGAGAAAGAAGAGAAGCAGAGAAAAAAGGAGTGCCATGTTTTGAAAGTTTTTATTGCTGCAGTCGCCTTTTCAATATGATAAAGAAAGAGTTAATGTCCTTGTGTGTTTGCACTATATGTTTGGCTTTAATACAAAAGACACAATCAGAACTGATAGCATCAAATAATGCAGTGATGCACTTTATTATCTGGTAAGATATGATTCACTTATGTATAAGTTATGTCTCTGTAAGTTATCTGTTATCTCTGTAAGACAGAAGCAAAAAGGAAGTGTTTTCACTGTATGTGCTTTGTGTTTGCTTGTGTTTGTATGTTCTGTGTGCAGGTTTTGACGTATAGGTCTACAGTCAATAAAAGGATGTGTAGAAAAATTGTCACCAGAGAAATCACTAGAGATCATGTACTAAGTTGAGTTGTAAAAATGTGAGTTTTTAATTGAGTTTGGCTGAAAATTGGTGGTCAGATTGCTCTTGGATCAGTAATTGCATGTTTATCGTCATTTGATTTTTGTCTCTGTCACTCTGTGAGCTGGTGTCAAAGTCTGACATGTGGGGCTTTTGTTTGAGCTGCTTAACAGCTTTGTATGATATTTTTTTGTCAAATCGAACCCAGAGGATAAAGAATAAACAAAATGTTACAGAGCCTGCCACCTTTCAAGTGACATCATCGCTGAGTTTTAATTGATAATCACTCATAAAAGCCAGAGATTTACAAGGAAAAAATGAAAAAGAAAATGGGAAGGAAAAATACATAAATACACAAATGCAGATAAATTTACCCAAGTTGAATAAGGGATTAAGGGAAAAATACATTTTCAGGGGCAATATGAAAAAAGGGAATCCAAATATGAGGAAATGAAAGCGTATGATGGATTTGGTGTCTCTGAAGCTCAGGTATGAATGGATTTTAGCAATATCCCTTTTGACAGAAGACTTAGTGTTGTCAGAGAAGAGACTTTAAATCAATTCGCAGATTGTCAGGGCCGATGATAAGGATCTCCGTTTTATCTAAATTTAATTGAAAGAAGTTAGCAGACATCCAGTTTTTTTATATATTTTATGGTGGACAAGCTAGTCTTGTGAGGTTTTCAGGCCCTAATTCAACTTGGGTGAATTCTACATGTAGATGTGGATCATCAGCATAAAAATGGTAGGCCATGCAATGCCTACGAATGAATCATGTAGTTGGAGAAATATAATGAAAATAGAATTGGTCCCAGAAAAGAGCCTTGGGGCACTCCAAAGTTTGCAGTTTGACAAGTAAGAGGTGAACTGTTGGAGGGTAATCCTCCACTGATTGCCTTCTAATCTGTATTTGTGTTTCTGAAATCCTAGTTCGCTCTTCGGACCAGCTTTTATTTTATGTTACTTCGCTGGACAAGCAGCTGCAAGAGTTGCCATTTTGTGTGGACCGAACAAGGTCAGATAATGAATCTCCAATTCATTAACTTTTTTTTGCTTCTGGACCATAATTACAGCTTTTGTGAGCAGCAAAGCCAAATGAATTCAAATAAAACACTGCTTTCATGAGAACTGACAGCAGTATTCTTTCATAACCAAGAAAAGTGAGTCAGTGCCAGGACAATAGAGACAGTGACCTTGTTCTGCCTCTTTCCTGCTCTGCCAAAAGAGCAAAGCAGAAGGACTTACTGATTCACATTGTCTTTCAAGAGGTTTGTACTCATTTAAGGCTTTCTACACTGCCTTGACAGATAAACCTACTTAAATATGGCTCAAGAACTTCAGACACTCGTAACTTCAGATACTCAAGCGTATTGTCACTTTTTGGATCGGTGTCTGTGATCTTTGAGCTGAAAGCTTAGTGACTCAGAGTACAGTGTTGTGTCTGTAGGGATTGGAGGGCAGAATGTTAAACAGAAGCCCAAAGCCACTGCTGACGAAAAGCAAACAACTACAGTGCTAGGGCCACTTTGGTGTCAGGGATGAAACTGGCTCTTTTTCACCCATGTACAAATGTCTGTTTGCCTGAATACATGGACACGTCAGTGTAGACTGAAAACTCTGACCTTATCAGCTGTACAGTTGTCATTCAGTCAGTCTGGTCTATGTATAAGGTAACAGTCGCACTGAACCATGACGAAAACAGTTGCTTGCTGGCGTGTTTTTCTTTTCTGGTGAGAATTTTTACACTGTACAGCATGGCAAGCTAAAAGAAGTTGTTTACCTTGATGACATGTTGGAGGCGTGCAGAAAATACATTAAGAATCTGTTGTCTGCAACTTGTCATCTAACATCTTACTGTGGCCACAGTGTGGTTGTGTAGACTTGTTTTGTTGGAGAATAGCACCGCTAACAAACGTTGCTAACTTGGTGATAAACATATTTAATTTCCTAGAACTTAAACGTAAAAACTTAATAAAAGCCCTCTGCTTTTTCGATGGTGGAAAGTTTTTAATGTGAGGCAGCAGAAGCAGAAAATGTTTTCATCAGCATTAACTTAACAAAGCTTTGATATGGCTGAAAGCGATCAGAAAATGCAAGCGATAAACTAAACTACAAAGCTCAGATTCACTTAGAAACTACAAAAGTAGTGTGAACAAGCACTGAACACATAGACACAGCTGTCTCTGTGGTCTCCAGTGCAGCCACACATTTTGAGTGGCACAAAACACAACTTGTTTGGGAGGGGGAGTTTGTCACAGGTTAGCCACAGCCAGTCCTGCTACCAGACAGGACCATGGCAGCGCAGCTCAGCATAGCTATCCCTGTGTGAGCTTGTGGAGCACAGCTATGGCTGACCGATTTGGGTACATGGAAAAACAGCCTAGGGCTTCTTTTGAGTCTGGTATGGTGGATTGCAGGTGACAGTAGTTGCATGTAAATGTAGAAATTAAATGCTAAAAGCTAATTGCTAATTATTGGAGACATTTTGCTCATTCATTTTGCATTCCACTTCCATCATTTGAACTTTAAAGGGCATGTTTGCCCTGGGACCAATTCATTTCTGCATGCACACATAAAGACACATACTTGTGAATGCTGCAAGCACCACTCGGATGATATAAATAAGTATATGAATACAATTATTATTATAATTTCGAAAGGGTGCAGTTTTGTCTTTAAACACCCTACTTCATTTGTCTTTGAGTTTGTTTTTATGACAGTTTTGAGATTACATTTGCAACATCTCAACAAAAGGTGAGTAAAACTCCCAAATAAAAGAGACAAATGAACATGCAGGCTTGTTTACTTTTCTCAACCTCCCAGCCTGTCGTGATGTAAACAGACATCCTGTCGCTTCAGCCGTTGTTCTGAGGACGCTGTTTATGAGACTGTGTGTGCTGCCAGATGCTGCATTGTAATTAAAAGGAAACCGTCTGGACTCTCCTTCCTCCTCCTGCTGCCGCTGCTGGCACTTCAGGAACGTTAGCTCTAAGTGGAGCTTTACTGGCTCATTTATTTATACACTCTCACACTCTTTCTTTTGTTCTCTCTGTCTCTTCACATATTCTATCTTTATGACACTCTATTTATTTCACTCAACTTAATCCCCACATTGTGAGAATTTGCAGTTTTGCAAAATTTCCAACACTTTTTCGGGCCAAAACCACATTGGACTGATTTCTTTAGCGTTTGAAATGGTCCCATTAAACCATATTTTTCAACTATGTGTGCATTAGTCGTATAATACACTACCACCAGAGACTGGAATTTTTAATAAGTGGGAGATGTCAGAGCTCTGAGAGGACAAAATAAAAAATAATGATAATAACAACGGCCTAAATGGGGGAAAAAACCACTAGGTGACTAACTGGAAGAATCATCAGCATGTTTTGGTGCAGGGTCTTCATTAGGATGTTTTGCAGAATGTGTAAAAACACAGCATATATACTTTACATGAAGGCTGAATCATATCAGTTATCCAGTGAGGGTTAGACACTTGGTTGGCCAGCTTGGTGCTGAACCTAACATAGAAACTCCAAAATAAAAACATACAACAAAATTACATATGCAGACTTTTGATTTTGACATCACAGCTGCTTCGCGGAGTGCTAACAGCTTTCAGTTACAAAATGTACTTGTACTGTACATCAATCATTGACAAAAGCTGTTGGAAAACTAAACAATTTAGCTATATTAATAACAAAAAAGAAAAAAAAACATCCAATAGCATGCCCTTGATATCTCCCACACACACATGTACTGTACATGAAACAACACACACCCTTGCAGATGCAGGCTGCCGCTGTCATCTGTGCAGTTACCATGGTGATATTGAGCGATTTCCTCATCCACTCCCTTGAGCGGTGGAGTGGCAAGCAGTGAGGAACAAAGGTGAGATGATGGTCATAGAGAGGAAATATGGAAGTTGGACGTGAGGAGGAATGTGCTGGACTAAGAGACACACACTGACCTTCCATCACCTCTGTAGCAACGAGGCAGTGATGCCGGTCTGGGCCAACCACTGAAGTAATCACTAACTCAGTGTATCATAGCTGCCTTGACATATATGATTCATGGATGAACAGCAGGCATGAATGGAGAGAATGACAAACAAAACGATGATGTGGTGACTCCCTTTAGCAATATGACATATTAAAAATGCTGTGAGACACATAATTAAACCACGTTTATTCATGCATGGTGTCCATAATATCACATGTGACCAGTGGTGGAAGAAGAATTTGTCTACTTAAAGGTCCCCTCCAGACATGTATTAAGACATATAAAATGACTCTGCTTGGAACAATGTGTGTCTAATATGGTTTTTCCACAAAAAATGAATAATTACCACTTTAAAATTCTTAAAATGGCATCTACTCCTCCCTCATTAAAAATACCAGAATCTATAAATATACAAATATATTTCATTTTAGAAGTTTAACTGATGGATACAAGATGTCTCCTACTTCACTGTAAAGTCCAATCTCATTGTTTGTGCACTGGAGGGTTCAAGTTTCCACATCACACTTGTGTAAGTTGAATATTAGACCAGGATCAGCTTCAAAACTGTGTCACAAATTATGCTCATAGGCCCATCCTTAAAAATCTGATTTTCAATGAGCTCAGATAAACTTCCCTCTTTCAGCAGTTGAATGTAAAAACAGCCTTCAAGTGTTAAACTCTGCACATACATCATTCTGCACAGTGAAGCTCAAACATCCAACTGTGGGAACAAGAAGAAAAACATATTTTTGAGTGGAGGGGGACATTAAACTTTTAAAATCAGCAAAGCAAAGTTTCCCTTCCCCTTTCAGTATTAATTTACATATTTTATATCTGATGGCTATTATTGATGCGTTAACATGTCAGCAGCATTTTAATGTTGTAGCTGGTTGAGTTGGAACTCATTTTGGCACTTTATATACTGGCGGGTATATATCTGTAATGATCCATTATATTTCATGAGCGTGTTTTATTTATGAAATTTTCATTCTGCAAAGTAGAATTGGTAGTAACTATAGCCTTCAAATAAATGTGGTATAAAAAGTGCAAAATGTGCCTCTGAAATGTTGTGGAGTAAAAATATAAACTATTGATAGTAAGTTGGAGCTGATGTATTGACCAGACTGATATAGTATATTGGTAGTTATTAGCTCAGATGTATCAGTATTTGTGTGTGTGTGTGTGTGTGTGTGTGTGTGTGTGTGTGTGTGTGTGTGTGTGTCAGCCAATAAATAACAAGAAATTAGAGAAATGCCAAAAATATGTTGGAGGTAGTATAGAAGCAGTGTTGACTCCACCAGAGAGCACAACAAGTTAACAAATATGTTTATGTTTCGTATTATGTTAAAATACCTAAAAATTATACTGCAGAAATCCACTTAGTTACTTTCCATCACTGCATCAGACAAATTAATGAAGGCAATACAGTAATAAAATGCTCTTCAGTCCCAGTAGACAGTAACACATACCAGATCAATTTCCTTGCTTGTCCAAGATAAACACAAGAATGCCACATAAGAAAGCATCCTGCTGGCTGCATCCGTATGACTGACAGATTGACAGAACTGGCTTATTCTTTTTGCAAATCGCCAAGTTCTGCTGACAAGCTGTTGTTTCAGAGGTTAGTGTTGAGATGCAAACAGTACCGAGCTGTGTGCTGTGAGTCTGGAGTTGGCGTGGGATGAAGTGTCATGGTGCACAGTCCTCAGAGGGTCTATTAGTCTATTTATTTCTGTATTAGCTTCCCTATTTGTCTGTGAGTGTGTGTGTGTGTGTGTTGCGTTACCTGCCTGCCTGTCAATGTGTGATTCTTGCGAGGCAGCTCACTTTCCCTGACAGCAGTCCTTTTGTGTCTACATTGTCCTGAGCTGCAGCAGGTAATTTCCCCACCTATTGTCCCTTTTCACACTGCCAGAAACTATAATTCAGGTCTAACCAAGCGAGAACAGTACAGCTCTGTTGAACGCAACTTCAGTCAGAGTGAGACAACTCTGAGAGTGTGAAGGACGGCTGGAGTGTGTAATGGTTTGGAGACTTGTTACACCCGTGCTGTGACTGGGAGGACTGGGCCCGTAAGTGGAAATACACAGCATGGGCGGCATGAAATCAAATACACACTCCTTCAGGGTGAGGTGACTGTAAAGGCAGCTGTTGCCTGTAGTTAGATGGGTAGAGAAACATCAAAGATTGTCTTTTCTGGTTGAGTTACAGCATGTCAAAGTGAAGTAATGTAAGGGTTTGTGATTGCCGGCTGTATGCTTACAGGCTCTGCACTAAAACGTTGTAGTGATTTGACAAACAGCAGTTCGTTTTGCAGTAAAGCTGGAATAGTATAACATATCTGACAGCTGGCTGTGTTACTGCTGCTGTCAAGGGGGGAAAAAAAGAAATGCCAGCTTCTTAGATTCTGATGTATTTGTTTTTTGAATGCCTGGCCTTGCATTTTTATGGATTGTGGTCTCATTAAACCCTTTCTGAAATCATTTTATGAAGTAACATGCTGATATGTGCACAATATATGTCTTTTAGCAAGTCACACACTGGTGAGAGAGTTCTCATCCAGTGGCGACACTTCGGTGCGGAAGAGTGATGGCTGTGTAACGGCGGGTTGTTTTCTTGGCTGTGTTGCTGTTAGCTATGGCACAGATTGGTGAGTGGCTCTGGCTCCTTGAAGGCAGGCTTCACCAAACCACCGGCAGCATTCGAATGTCTCTGTGCATTCAGCCAGAAACTCTAAACAGAAGCAGGAACAGGACGCTGCTGACTAGATTAGTGGCTGAGGCGAGGAGACAGGCCAAGGATGGGTGTCATGGAGTTTGGTTGTTTTTGTATTTTGTCAGCAGCAGGGGCTGAAGCTTTAGAGCAAAAGCTTGGTTGCGTTTTGGCTCCGGTTAGTGGATGTTCCTGTGTTTTGTCTGGAGCTGGGTTTGAGGATGATTATGGTATGGCAGTTAGGAGGTGAGATGTGTCTGGAGCTTACTTCCCTTCTTCCAATAGCATTATATTCTACCTTGGTGGTCTGGTGGATGCCTCTCCTATGCTGGCTGACACTTTGTCTTCTTAATAAGATGCACATCCATGTACACTGTCTTCACTTTTACAGCCTGGCTGTTGAGAAGGCCACAATAAACGGGAATCACAGGAGAGATATCTAACATGAATCAATGGGCCACAAAGGGAGTATGTGGTTTTCAAAGGCGGGAATGTTGTAACCGCTACACCTTCTCTGGGTATTTCACCATCTCCACTTTACTCTCAATCTCTCCCTGTGCTCTTTAAGTAGGCCTGTCTAAGAATTATAATCACAAAATTTCCATTTAGGTCACACGAATGTCCCTTTGCTAGAACTGTAGATTCTGCAGTTTGTCTGAGGGGAAGTGTTTACGTAAATATAGCAGCACTAATTCTTTTGAGACTTGGCCTGAATGAGCTGTACAGAAAATGTACAAAAACATTACTGGTTATGTGCACTGAGAATATGCCTGTGATAAGTGCAAGTGTGTGATTTGTTTGAAAGTCAAAGAGAATTATCAGATGAATTGTCACTTTCTTTCAACTGTCATTTTGTTTCTTTTTTTTGTTGTTGTTGTTATTGTTGATGTTTTTTTATGCCAGAGGGAAAAAGCATGAAGAAGAACACAATACAACTGACAGAATGACAAAATGGAGTTGACTAGTTGACAAGAGTACAAAAAGGGGTTTTAGTGGCTTTGTATGCAGGGTAACCTACTTATAATGTTGCAACAGTGCAAATGAAAGTATGCCGCTACGTTATTATATGGTATGATATGAGCAGAGTATTTGCATGTTTGTGACAGGCGACAGAGTGACAGCTCTTATCTCTCTCTTTCTCTCTCTCTTTATCAGAAAGTAGCGTTCACGAGGGAAGCACCGGCAACGACAATGATGGCAGCGTCTGTGGCAGTGACTCTGCCTTCTACAAACAGAGTGAAGGTGAGAGATGCGGTGGTGATGAACATGCGGCATTTTGAGGCAGTGCAGATGGGTAATTTCAGCCACGATTATAATCGACATTATCTTTGCCACTTTACAGTTGTTTCTTGTAGCTTTATTGATTTTTTTTTTCCCACCATTTGTCCCTTTTTTTTCCCATTTTCTTAAAAGGTTGAGCTTTTATGTTTATTGCTCATTAATTGTTCCCTTAACAAATAGAGGCCATTCTGTAAAGGGCATGTGTGAGGGGTGAAGTACATCAGAGCTACGCTGCACTAAAATGAGCTGAAACACAGAGCGACAGTCGTCTTTTAAGCATTAAACTGCCTTCTCGCACAAATGCACACACACACACTAAATTATGCCCTCCTACACACTACACACAACCCTTTTAGATGCCATTTACATGCACACGCCGTCATACACAAGTACACAACAACCAAATAGTCCCAATATAACAGTAACGCTAACATAATTTATTTGCTGATAATTATGAGTTGTTTATGCAATGATCAAGATCTGCCATTTCGATAATGGCAGCTCTTGAGAGGCCAACAAACAAACAAACACTCTCTATGTGTGTGTGTGTGTGTGGGATCTATGTTTTCATTTTGACTGTGTTTAAATGGACCACATGGACAGAAAAACTGGTCTTTTACAGTTTGGTTCAATTATGGGTAAAAGATAGGGGGATGTTTGTGCGTTAGGGGATGTTTATATGTTTATGTGTGTTTCATGTGTGTTATATCAGGACACAGTATGGCAGAGACGCTCACAGTCGCCTTGCGTGTCGCTGAGGAGGCTATAGAGGAAGCCATCGCTAAGGCAGAGGAGTTCAGTGACAGCTTGGTGAGACAGCCCTCCGCTCCCTCTTCTTCCTCTCCTTTTTTTCCTTTTTTTTGTGCTTTTCTATTTCTTCTCTGCTCTTCACTCCCCAATTTCTATCCCCGCTTCCTCTGTCATGGCCTCTTACTTCACCTCTCCTCGCCTCCCTCTCGGTCTCAGTATCAGCGGGATGCAGTCATGGTTTTTGGCTAAGGCGTCTGCACAGACTGGTAATTCGCAGTCACTTTGAATAAATGTGTGTGTGTGCGTGTGTGTGTGTGTGTGTGTGTGTGCAGGAGAAGCAGAATGAGGCTCGGTATCTGCGGGACCACAAAGAGGAGCTCATAGAGGAACTTGCTACAACTATTGTACAAAAAGTAGGTTGGGTAAGAGTGCGTTATACATGATTATTTTTCAGAATCATGTATAGTTAACCTAATTCAAAAGTTAATGCACACTGGAAAATGAAGATGTCATTAACTTAGGTCTTTACCTTGACAGGATGACTGACAGTAGACCATCAAAATTTTAATCAAAAGCTTTTGCGTTGTCATTACATTTTGGTGAAGAGATAGCTCAGGAACATTGAAATGTAAATGAACATGACTGCAGTTCGTTGCCTCTTTTGAAACTGGTATTACAGAACAGTTTGAGAAAGGGGCAGAAAGGCTTTGAAAATAATACCAGTATGTTAAAATTCATATGACAATTGCTTTAATTTTTTTTTTTTTAAATGGAGACACAGTTGTTTGATTGCTTTTCAGTTTTAATTAACATTTGTTGGCCATTTAGTCTGTGGAATTAAAAAAAAAAGGATTTATTTTTATCTTCACTTTGAGGTTGTCAGTGCATAATATTACATGGAAATTTAAGTGGGAGCTGGATTATTGATTATAAAGTTATAACAAATTATTCATGGCTACGTGTAAGAATAAAAAGCTGTCGTGGGATTGCATATTAAGTTTCCAATTTGTATTTATTATTATTTTCATTATTTCTTTAAATGCCATATGCTTGCATTTCTCACAGTTTATATACTCTGATCTTCTTCCTTCTACTTTCCTTCTCAGATCATCCAGAGGAGGAAGCGTTCAGAGATGCAAACAGAGTATGACTTTGTCTGGCCTCAGCCTCAGTCCCTGATCCAGTCCAGTGAACCACCCTCCCCTTCACAGCCTCAAGCTTCTTCACAAGGACCACAGGATCCCCTCAAGACCTCCTACTCCCTCTGGGTCAGTAAGTGCTGTCAGCAGCAAAGAATAAATGTCAAAGTCAATCCTCCACATGATGTATGTGGCCTCCCTGATGCCTCTTTCAAACCATTTGTTCTTTGTTTTCAGACTGTGAACACATTTTCATCAATATTTTCCTGCTGAGTCTTCACCAGAAGGATTTGCTTCTCTATTGTGCAACATGTGTATAAAGAAGGGTGGTTTGTTTTTTCTAGTACACAGGCTCCTCATTTTGGAGCACATACAGTAAAATTCTCCTCTATCTGTGTTCTGATGTGGAGTCCTCCGGGTGGACCGGCTGTTGTCTCAGTGTCTTTGCCAAGTTTCAAAAACACGAAAATGTTGTTTTTGGCAGAAAATCACTTTCACTTTTCTGTAACACTGTGTCACATGTGAGGGGAGGATGTTGTCCCATTTTGCATTCAATTCTCTTTCTTTTCCTGCTGTCGTCTTTGGATCATGTAGTTGTTGTAGCGAAATCGACTGGTCAAGAGTCTGACTTGCTTGAAATTAGGCACACTTAATCCTTGTAATATTCCCAGGATTAGGGTATTCTCCAAAAATCAGCATGATCTGGGTTTTGATGCGGTTTCAGATCCAGCTGCAGATTAAACATGTAAAAATAATTTTTAATATTGAAATAACTAATTAGACTTGGCAGAGATATGCCTTCTTTGAGTTTTATCATTAGTTTCCTTTGAACAAGGGGAAACATAGACCACCAAGCAACAAAACAGACCCACAGCTGCATGTCTAATAGCTCTTTTTCCACTGTTTTGAAATATTTTATAGCAGATTTTCTCCTTAAGTAGGCAGAGGCAAAGCATGAAAATGTGATTTGAGCCAAGCATGAATTAATTCTGATTGATATGTGAGAGTGGACCAAAGATGACAGTTTACCTGTTCAGTATTCTGATGTTAAACCCTCTCCAGCTCACATGTAATAGCATTGGTTCAATAAATGTGCCAGGTTGGTGAGAAGTACACACCATACAACACACTCATTACGCAGACACCCAGAGATATACAGTTACACACACACACAATCAGCAGTACACACACACACACACACCTGGCAGTGGTTCACGCTACTCGTCAGCAGGGACTGGTGGAGATTTGTCATCATCCCACGTGTGAGCGAAGCATCAAAGCTGCGCTCCCCAGGCCTCTCCGTTCTGCTTCCCGCTGTTTCACTCAGCGAAAATCAAAGTCCTGTGAAATACGCAGGGATCTCCCTTAACTACTCAGCCTGCCATGGGGCTGGCTCAGTTTATCAGCTCTCTGCAAAAACAATACTGTACATGCAAATACACACTTTCATGACTCTGTCATGCCTGAATATTATCCCTCTAATTCCCCACAACCCCACACTGTATCTATGAACCTGTACCAGTGTTTCCGAAAGCTATAATTAGGAGAACAAACCCTTGAAGAGCTAACCTTTAACTTGTGTGTCAAAAGACAACCTTAAACTTGAGATGTTGCCTTTATATAAAACACATTGACTCAACTGCCCTGTAGTGTAAAAATGTAAAAGATTATGGGCATTTTCTGCGTAGCTTAACCCTTTTTAGATGCAAGATTGGCAAAATTCTTTTATTTTTGGAGAATTTGGGAGAATCTCTCATTCATTGTCATTGTAAAGACACTTTATGGGTCTCAATTAAGATAGTGGCACATGATCTCTTTTTGTTTATCTGTCTGTCTCACACAGCCTCTCCTCTCTGGCTAGTAATTCAGTTGTTTTCTAGCTCCACCTGCTGATGGGAATTTTGAGGTGCGCAGATTTCTGCCAGCACAGGAAGGAGACTAGCCAGCTGGACCAATTGCTCTCCTTTTATATTATGTTGTTACTCTATGTGGATATTATATATGACTGTTCCTGAGCACTGTGCAGCTGCTTCTGTCCATGCAGCTAGATTAAAAGTCTGTTTAAAGGGGCCTCTCAGAGTCAAGTGAACAGTGTGACAATTATTTTAAAAAGTTGACACTAATTTTCTGCACTTCTCTGGCTGAGCCTGTTGTCTGACCTGTTCCAGCATTTTATTGCTCACATTTGTGTTCCTTTACCTGTGTGTGCTTGCAGCGGTCACGCTCAGCCTTCTCCCTCACCAGTGACGACTCCCCAGATAAAGGTCCAGAGGACGAGGGTGCCGGGGCGGGCGGTGGCTTGCAGGAGTACGCCTCTCTGAAGAGGGAGCCCAAGGCCACGTCTCTGCCCAGCTGGAAGAGTGTGGATCGCCTGGACAACTCCAGTAACTACTTTTTAAAAATTTTTTACAGCTGCTAATGTGAATTCATTCTCCTAAGCATTTGGTGTGGGGATATGTAGTTGGATGGATTAAAAATGTTTGTGTCTTGATAGCTATTTACAATATGGTATAATATTTTTAAAATGTGTAAAGGAAAGTTGTATGTCTTCTCCCTCTCAAATTAGTTATATTCACAGTAGTTATCCCAGTGATTAAGACGATGACAAGACTGACTGTGGTTGTGTCATATTTTACATTTACCTGCAATTTATCCAACTCTTACTAGCTTTCTTTACTTTGCACTTAAATGTGATACTTCACGTTTTAATGTTTTCTTGCCACTGTGAAAATGTATCACCATTTGGTTTCATTGTAACTGACTGATATGAAGGGAATCACAGCTGCTGTTCTTCTTTAATGAGGAGACTAAAGCATTTTTTCTGTTTCTGTGTTTGATACTGGAGAGTGGAGTATCACTTCAATCCATTGTTGAACGGTTAAAGGTGCAATATGTAAGAATTATGTAAGAATTTTAGTTTTCTTAATTAACTAAAATTGTCAACAGAATGTGAAGAAATAACAGTTTTGATGTTATGTCAAAGACGTGTATGTATTGTGTTGCAGAGATATCTACTGAAGTTAGCATGCTAACCAGCTAGCCCCAGCACGTCTTCTCTCGTAAAACCACTTGTACCTCAAGAATCACCTCTTGAGGTACAAGTGAGTTACTGTAGCATCCAGTCTGCCCTCAGTCCAACATGAGAGGAAGAAGTAGCACTTTCTCTTCTAGGTTAGATTTATTAAAGTAAATGTTAACTCAGCATTAGCCCCAAATTCATATTGCTATCATACTTAGTCAAAGTCCTAGTTACCTAGTTTGCTAGCTAACAGAGAAGTGATACCACACTTGATTTGGAGCTAATGTAATGTCAACTTTCTGGTGATACACTGCCCCCCATTAGTTTGGAGTGTTGAGTATGAATTTGCCAATTCTTACGTATTGCATGCAATCTTGTATTGATTGCAAAAATTCTGTCTATTACCCTGATGTTTCACACTCTTGCATCTGCACACAGCTCAATGAAGTGCAGGTGGAAATAAGATGAAAAAGATTTTGTTTTAACTTAAATTTCTGCTCTCTGGTCATGTTCATCCAGGTGCGTCCTCAGTTCTTCAGAGCCCAGACGGTAACTGGATTGCTCTGCACAGCTCCCAGCTGTCTCGGCCCAGCCTGCTAACCAAGAGGAAGAGCCTGGTGTTCAGCGTGTTGGAAAAGGAGTCCGGCGTCGTCTCAGCTTACGACGAAATGGGGTCCAACTCTGAGGAGGACGACGAGGGTGGCTGGGGAGCAGCGTTGCGACAATTCCGACGCAAACTGTCTGATGAGACTTACTACACAGACTCGCAGCACGACCCAGAGTGGACGTACACCCAGCACCTCCCCATCACTTCACCGTCCTCTGGCCAGTACACCAACACAGAGACTCTCAACTCAGACTCTGAGGCCTCGTCTGTGCTTTCTGCATGTCCTCGGAAACCGCCTCACAACCTGCTGAGAAAGAAAGGACCTCCGGACACACACCTACACCCTCACCACCAGCCCCTATACCACCAACACCATCACCAGAACTTCCCTCCGTATCCACTTGTCTCAGAGTCACTGGATGTGAACTTTAACCCTAAGGTGATTTGTCTTAACATTGTCACTTTGGATATTCTACAATGTCTTAATCATTATTAGATGAAATGACTTTACACAGAAAATGTGACTTATCATGTGACTGATTGATAATAGATTATATCTACATAAATAAGTAAAGAACATGTGAAAGACAATGAATTTACAATAGAATATGTTTTTTTCTAGGCAGTGCTGGCAAATGTATTCACATTCTTTACTTAAGTAAAAGTACCAATACAGCAATGTACTATAAAAATACAAAATCCTGCATCTTAATTAAGTATTATCAGCAAAATGTACTCAAAATATCAAAGTAAAACTACTTCTACTGCAGAAAATGGCCCCTGTAAGTGATATATTATTATGTATTACATTATGGATTGTTAATACTGATTCATCAGTGTGTAAGCAGCATTTGTAGCTGATTGATGTGGCGCTAGTTTAACTACTTTTTATAAAGTTAGGTAAGTTTACTGTAATGGTTCCCAACCTGAGGGTTGGACCTCCTCCAAAGGTTCACAAGATAAATCTGAGAGGTCGTGAGATGATTAATGGAAGAGGAAAGAAACTGCCACTAGAAACTGCTATTTTACAAGAAGTCACAAGCCAAAAATGTTGGGAACCACTGGTTTATTTTTAACAATGTATTGTATTTTATAAGCTTATCATATCTTTTTTCATGGAAAATCTTAAAGTGTAAAGTAGTAACTACAACTGTAGTGACAAATTTAGTGGAGTAAAAAGTACAATATTTCCCTCTGAAATGTAGTGAAGAAGAAGAAGTAGTATCAAATGGATATACTCAAGTAAAGTACTGGTGCTCAAAATGCTATTTAAGTACAGTACTTTCGTAAATATACTCTGTTTCTAGGTGATGGGAGACAGCAGTGAGGCAGAGGAGAGGCAGAGTGACCCCGTCAGAAGATCGCGGCGACGCAGGAAAAGCAAGAGAGAGTCGTCATCAGAGCAGAGCAGACCAGCTGGCCAAAACCATGCACAGTCCCTTTACCCCTTGGTACAGGTAAAATATCACTCCTGTAGTTGATTATTAATAGTAACTGAATTGAAATTCCCACCATGTCAGTGAAAATGTTTACAGTATATGTGGTTGTAAAATATTATTTAACCATTGGGAGGCAGCACATTACAATTCTGTTAATGCTCCTCAGGCTCCATAATCTCTTCAGCAATTATGTCTTTTTGCTAAATGAATGCCTTTTTTTTTCGCTGGATATTTTCTGATTATTTGTTCTTTTTTGTGTGTATTCCTGTCCCTCTTTGTCCACTCAAGGAGAACAGTGGTTTTCTACTCAATGCCCTGCTGAAGAGGGGTTTAAGTGAGGAACATCCAATACCTGACACTTTGCCAATGGCCACAGCTGCAACGGACGCCTTCAAATTAGATGCCATGACTACCGAGCCAGAAGACTTGGAGACAGTGGCCCCAAATTCAGCGGCTCCCAGCCCCCCGCAGCCCCACTCTCTGGGTCCGGGGCCCCAGCACTCGCTCAGCAGCTCGGGGAATGGATCAGGCTCTGGAGACCCTCTGGAGGAGGAACTGCGATCCAGACTCAGAGAGCTGGTCAGCCGTGCCAACAGCAAAGACAGCAGCTCATCCGAAGAGGACTTTGCAAAGTGGCCTGCAGACAAACAGACAGATAAAGAAAGTGACAGACAGAGAGAGAAGACGAAGCTGAGAGACGTAGAAAGAGAAAGGCAGAGGGCGAGTGACAGATTAAGAGCCAGCAGTAAGGAAAGAGAAAAAGGAAGTGAAACAGTGGAACAAGTGAACGGACAAGAGATGACAAGACGTGAGAAACTAATAAAGAGTCCATCGCTGAGTGAAGAGGGAAGAGTTAGGGAGAGGAGGTTAGAGAAAGGAGTAGAGAGTTTGGAAGACAAAGTAGATGACCAGGGGCAAAAGAGAGGAGACAGAAGAGAGGGGAACAGACAAAGTAAGAGGCAACATAAAAGAGATGTGGAGAAGGAAGCAGGACAGAAAGGAGGAGGATGGAGGAGTGGATCCAGCGCAAGTTCTCCTGCAGTTACGCCTTCTTCCCAGGAGGGAGTGCTGTCTGACAACCAGGTAAGGGGGAGAGAAGAACGTGAGGCAGATTTATTTGTTTCCACCGCTTATATTCTACTTCTGTCGCTGCCCCGCTAGAGCTGTACTGTCTGTCTGTCTGCCTTTTGATAAATTTATTTTCCAAAAACTCCTCAACCACCCACTTTCCTCTCTTATCCATGTATTTATGTGACAAACACTTGTTGCTCATCCTGTGCTTTCCCTCTTTCTCTGTGCTCCACTTCTCCCTTTGTTCGGCTGGCCTGTGTGTTTCTTTGTGTGTGTGTGTGTGTATGTTTGTATGTGTGTGTCAGGAGCAACAGAATGACTTGGAGCAACAGCAGAGGCTTCATTTGCTCTCCTCTCTCTTACAGCAGGTGAGACATCAGCTAGAAAGCAAAAGGCATCTTGTGATATCTTGCACAGGATGCAATGCTTTGAAACACATCTGTCCTGACTAAATGCACAGTAATGCATCTACTTAATACGTGACAGTTGTGTTGAAATGGGGTAACAGGATCCAATAGCACTTCTGTTGATGGTATGTTTTTCTTATTTCTAAAAAATAAGGTAGACATGTGACATTGAGAGTGCAGCTAAAATAGTTTGTGGTAGCAGAAAAGCTAAATACAAGTGGAAACATTATACCTCAGTCTCTCAAAATCAGATAGCAAGGTCTTCTTTGTAGACTCACCATTTTGCAGTGGTTTTCGAGAATCATACAGGAAAACATCCATCATAGAGGTGCTGCAAATACTTTTTTTTTTCATTAATAAAAGTTTCAAAAGGTCAGACTGCAACATAGCCACAAGCCTGGTGGTGTTTTGCATAAATAACAATTTTTACTCCTCACAATGTGAACAGCTCCAACCAGTTAGCCTTTCTTCTCTGGAAGTTGTTAAATTTCTGGGGAATGTAAGAAATAACTAGTATCTGAAAAATAAGTACATACAGCATACAACAAGAATGAAATCTGATATTAAAAGACAAATGACATCCTGTTATAGTTTAACAGATGAGCTGTATTCGAATTCCATACTACATACTAATCCTAAGCATGTTTGTAGTATTTTCCTTTCCTTACAGATGTCAGATGCAGACTAAATCTGCTTGATTTTGAGTGTGCTGTTGTACTGTACACTAGTATGCACAATGCAACGCACAAAGGAAGTAGAGGAACTACTCACAGCTGGATATGCTGGAAAACAAAAAAGAAGTATTATTTTTATTTGGAAAAAGAACATTTTGTTTCCTAATTGTGAGCTTTAATTGGCAGGGACAGAGTGATTGATATTTGTTGGCTTACATATTGAATTATTACTGTGAACAAGTACTGTATATACTAACTGTAAAACTGTAAGACACATTGTAAATTCATGAACATATAGACATGTCAAAACCATAATGAAGTGACATAGATAGACACACACACACACACACACACACACACACACACACACACACACACACACACACACACAGAGCCCTGGACGTTCACTTTTGAAATCACCTCCTGTACTACTGGTGTTACATGTGAAGCGTGTGGGTCGATGTTGTGTCATTAGCCAGACTCATTAAAAGGGCTCCTATGAGTAATGCTCATCTCTCACAATGTGTATGACACATCTACAAATGTGATCTATTTCTGATGGTTTTCACAGCTCCCTTTTGAAACCCAAGTTGGACTGCTCAGTTTGATGTGAATCGGGGAAAAAAACATGTCACAGTGACAGTGATATTTGTGTCTTTTTGTTCTTTCTTTTGTATTTACATCAAATGTACAGATTATTTAAAAAAAAAAAAAAAAAAAAACTTGTCATTTTAAAACTCCTGCACATTGTCTGGCTCACTGCTGATAAAGTAATTAACATTTTGGGTCTACATGACAATCAAGTATATAAATAAACATCACAACAGTTCCATATATATTATATATACATAGATGCTGGATACTTGTCCAATCAGAGGAGCACAAAAATAAGGTCAGTTGGTGAATGAAATACCCTGAGAAAACGTACACAATGCCCTCCAGGCAATCTATAAAGAAGGCCTTTGTCTTTAAAATTATCAATAAAACATCATACAATAAATTTTTTGAAAAAGATGAGAAAACTGCCAATTTGAACATGAACATGTGTGCATGTAATACTGGCACTTTGGCGCAAGATTTTATTGACTGTAGAAGACATAATGTATATATGTCAGACTGTTTGATCTGTTTCTTTGGAGTGGATGAGAACATCAAAGTCTCAACAAGCATCCATTTCTCCATCGACCAGCTCAAGTCAATATCTCAGAGCATCCATGCAGCTCAGTCTTTTTGAGATCACTGAATGGTGTTTTTTTTAAAGAGATAAGAGGTTCACTGTGCTGCCTCTCATCTCTCACCTAATACTGTCTCTCGTCTCAACCAAAGTGCTGCCTCTCATCCGTTTTCCTTCCCTACTTGCCTCTCCCGTCACCGGCTAAAACTCTGCGTTTCAGACTGTCCCACTGTCTGTCTGTCTATCTTAGAGGGATCAATACGCCTCCAATCCTACTGATCAAAGCTTCAGCCAGTGATTCATTCATTATTGAATTACATCTGTCTCTCTTCACCATGCTTTCCGTTTCTTACACGGTTTTTTCATCTATTCGATAAAAAAAAAACAACAACACTTTGCTTGCTTTCTTTACCAGGCATCTTAATGGCTAAATTATTATTTGTCACAGACAGCTTGAATTTGGAAACAAGCTTGGATTTTGGGATGAACAAGCTGCTCCAGTTACTAGAGACACTGACCAGTAAACACAATGACAAACTGTTTATTAAAAATGTTTTTTCAGTTGTCTGTCAATGGCATTTTGATATGGTGGCAAGTCTGCCAACAGGTTTGCCCGTCCATTCATAAATTAATTACCTCAGCTTGTGACATTTAACCAAGAATGTTGATGCTCTTCTACTTTTTAAAACTGAAAGGTCAAAACTGATTATTTTTCAACAGCATGTTAATTTATTTTTGGGGTATTTTCTGTACTGGACATACAATCTTGGATAAAGTCTTTATAGCACTGTAATCACATACAATATATATATATTTTAATTGATAGCTAAATTACTGATTCCTCAGCTGCACACCCAATCGTCATAATTTCTATCCTGGAGATAATCATACATCTCCTTTTTTTGAAAATGAGCTGCACAGTAATAGGAGAGATTCTGCCCACTGCAACATCTTTTAACCATTCAAAGGCTAAAAAACAAAAGATCAGTCACTCCTCCAGCTTTGTCTTGAAACACGCTTTGTTTCCTTTCCTCCTCTTTTTCTTTCTTCTTTCACCTCCTGATTGCTCTTCCCAGGTCAAGCATGTGTGTGAGGAAAAAGTGTGACAAATATGTGTCACCTGCATAATATTCTTTTACAGATTTTTGCAGCATGAGCAAGGGTCTGAAATGCTGATAAATCACAAATCGTTCAACGGGTTAAACCACATTGAGTTTATTTGCTTTCCATTCATTTTACAATAATGATTTTAAAATGTTTTTTGCTATGCTAATGATTTTATAATGTCCCAAAATTGTGATTGCATAATTGCCTTTTGTTACATCCCCTTGCTAGCAGAATGAAACATATTTTTTCATCATTATGCTACATTAGGCACTCAGTTTGTCATCAATGTGATGTTTGCAGATTTTATTTAGCTACATGCCTCAGAATTTTCCCTACTCATGCATTAAGCTCCTAACATATGTTAAAGGGTTTCTCAGTTCAACACTGAAACTGATTTTGTGTTGCTATTTTTCACAATTTTTATTCATAAAAATGTATTTTGGATGAATGTTTTTTATATGTTCCTTTTCATCATTTTTATTCATAAATATATTTTGTAAGTTAAATCAAATTAAGCCTTTCAGAATGTATTATTTTGATCACTGACTTCTGTACTGTTTGTGTGTTCTTTAAATGAAGCAGAAGTACTCGGCTGCATCTCTCTGCAGCATCACCACGGAGGTGCTGAAGGTTTTGAACGCCACAGAGGAGCTGATTGGCGAGGCGGGAGGTGACAGCTACACCCCGTCTGAGTCCATCAGTGCTTCCCCTATCTCCAGCAGCTCTGAGACCCGCAGGCTGGATCAGAGGCTTACCAAGATGGAGGAGAATGTAAGATAGAGAGCACCGTAGCCCCTGAAAGTTTTAACTTTCAATGACAAAAGTTATGTTGAAATCATCCTAAGAGGAACTAAATGTCTGGGTGTGTTACTCCATGCAGGTGTACCTGGCTGCTGGTGCTGTGTATGGCCTTGAGGGGGCACTGGGGGACTTGGAGCATTGTGCCCGCAGTATTAGCAGTGATACCACAGACACAGAGCTGGCTTTCCTGGAAGACCAGGTGGCCACCGCGGCTGCTCAGGTCCAGCAGTCTGAACTACAGGTACTGGAGAAGGATTTGTAACTCTCCACACACTTGTCCTGCTCATCAGCATCTGTTTTGTTCTTCAGTTGTCTATGAGCCAAACAGCACCCCAAATCCCAAACTTTTCTCCCAGCTCACACACACTGTTGATTTTGTGAGCAATGAGTTCATTTTCAAGCCATTTATTGTAAAATCTGGGGGTGATGTTACATGCTGCAACAAAATCAGGTGTTGGACTAAAGTGTAAATTAGGCACATCTAGCATTCTCCTTTCTCCTTTCAGATATCAAACATTGAGGCCAGGATATCAGCTCTGAAAACAGCTGGGTTGAATGTGACTGTCTGCAATCGCTTCTGCAAGTCCAAGCCAAAGGTACCTTAAGGCCCTTAAAGCTCCCTAATAACTCTCATACACACAACCATACACACTTTTTTACCTGTAGGTCACCTATATTGTCTAGTGAAGCCAAATATCTTTGTCTGGTTGTGTATGCTAACATTTTATCATAATGTATGGGTATGATAAGCAACTGAAGCTAACTGGCCTGATACTGAAAGTGAGAAAATGTAACATCTTTAAGTGTTTGTGGTCTGTTGATTTATCAACACTCTCATTACAGCCTCAAACCCTGGACTCATCACGCCATCAGAGGAGGAAGCTGCCAGCCCCTCCACTGAAAGGTACCAAACAATGTTATTAATTCAGAAAAAACAAATCTTGTGTACTACTACATACTGTCATGGCACAGGTAGTACCACTAAAATGATTTGTTGTTAGATCTAGAGGATTTAATTTCCACTAAGCCTTACAGCTGTGCCAGCTATTAACAAGCCACAAAATACATTGAGCACAGCTCAGGCTAACAAACAGAAACTAATGTTATCGTTCATTGTTACAGTCTCAACAAAAGAGTTTTTTGCTAACAGCAGCACGCCACTCTCAAGCGCTTGTATCTCTACTCTCCGTCTTCTCTCCGTCTGCCTTGTGACAGGCTCATATTAGATAAGACCCACCCTCTTGATGTTTGGAAACCAATCAAAATGACAACCATGAGCTTGACAGTACACACATGAAAACCAAGTGTATGCTGAAAATTAATACAAGGAAAAAAATGATAAACTAGACAAATACACTTCTAAATAACCATTAAAAATTTAAAATGAACATTTCAGTTTTTTAGCACTGCTCTGTCTGGCTTTTAGTCTTAAATTAAAACTAAAATTGAAAACTCCCAAAATGATACACACAAGCTGATTTAGCAAAAACTCCATGGTTAGAATTAGTAAAGTAATCAGCATTGAAGCAAAATTAACTCAAATAGTAACAAGTTCAAGATGCAGATTCACTCCAAATGTATTTTCTTGGGACACACCATATATCTTCCATTAAATTAGACAAACTACAGTGATGGAAATTATTTTCAATCATTACTGAATAACATAATCACTTGACATTTTTAATAATTCCAAGCCCAATATTTATATCTGTTGAAATGGGGAAAACATGACATTTAAATCTGTAGTAGCAGACTAAATGATCCAAGCTCTTGAAGGTTGTTACTGCTGTGATGTTGTACCCACATTTTACTACTTATCAGTCATCAGTGGGTTTAACAGAAGTGATGTGAGTGTCTTAACCTATACCTTATCAATCCATACTCTCCTGACCACAGACACTGCTTAACAGCCTTGTACGCACACACTCTTTCTGTGAGTCAGAGAGAAACTGAGACAGCTAGAGATGGAGAGTGATACAGAAACAAGGGGACACTCTCATTCACCTTGTTCTTTGTCCTAAAAGAAAAGATCAGGGGCTGAATGGATGCAAAAGTGAATACATCTGCTAGAAAGGGACTAAGTAACTGAAAAGCTCCATTAGATGTAAAGAAGCCAAATGGAAACACGCAGTACAGGAGGATAAGGCTGTTTTATCAACCAACAAGAAGTCGGTTCCTTTTCATGTCAGTGAATGGCTCTCTTTTTTTTCTGTTGGGGCTTTCTTTATTTTCTATTTGTCTCGTTTTTTCTTCACCAGCATCCACACAATAGCTCTGATTCAGGGTGGCTTTTTTAGCACAGCTCGAAAGACATAGAGCATACAGGACAATGGGCTAAAATCAGTGACCAAGACACGTAATCATATCTTTTTTTTTTTTTCTTTTTTTCTTTTTAAACTTTGTTTATTGGGTTTTGCAAGAACATACAATTGTGTCATCAGAGCATCAGGTATCAGGTATATATTCCCTTTATAAAAAGACATTATAAAAAAGTGACAATTGACATATTGCTAAACACCAAAACAGCTTACAAAGACTAAAATAACACAACCATAAACAAACACAAATAAAAATACAAAAAAAAACATCAGTCAGCCAATAGTAAACCATGTCAGTAATAGACACTAATAGTCAGTACAGCAGCATATCACCCACGCCACAACAAACACAATATTGATGCCTCTCCAAACCACAAAAGTTGCATCAATCAGGAATGAGTGGGAAATTTATCCTCTTAACGAATTGGAAGAATGGACTCCATATTTTCACAAATTTAATTGGAGGAGCCACTTAATAAAAGTCTGATTTTTTTTTTCCCATTCTAAGAAAATAAACGATGTCTATTATCCAGTGCAGTTCTAGCCAGTAGGGTGCCAAAACCTAAGACATCTTTTTTGGATGTTGAGAGGGAAGGCAACAAGTAGAAAATCCCAAATAATGCACTGAGAGAATTTGGTTCTACTTTTTCCCCATTTATCTCTGAAAATCTCTGTCCAATAATTATGTAGGGATGGACAAAGCCAAAACATGTGTGTGAGGTTTGCAGGAGATTGCTGACACCTATCACAGGCTGGTGATACACCGTCACAATCAAGCCTTAGTGTAGTAGGTACGGTGTACCACTTTACATTGAATAAGACCATGTCTTGCATAAATAGAAGATTTGTGTACCCGTTCTAAAATTTCTGTCCAAACTTCCTCTGGTATACTTCCCTCAGATGCTCCTCCCAAAGGGTCTTTATAGAGTTTGATGACTGGACGTAAAAGATTAATTTGGTTTGTGGATTAAATTGAGCCTTTCAGAGTTGGGATTGGTATCAGGAAACCATCTAAATTTGAATAATTAGGTAGGTTGGGAAACATGGGGGAATGTGTTATGGGCAAAGCTACAGACCTGTGAATATCTGAAAAAAATGTTGCCTGGGAAGTAAAACTGTCCAAGTCCAACTCTGTCCAAGAGTTGCTGAAAGAATGCAAAAACATTATCAACATACCAGTATTTAAAAGTATTGATACCAAGATTTGACCACATGAAGAAAACTGTCTGCTAGAGAAGGAGGAAAGACATGATAATAAGCTAGTGGGGCATAGGTAGAAAATGAATATAGACCAAAATAGCGCTTAAACTGAACCCAGATCCTAAGAGAGGTTTTAACAATCACATTCTTAGTATAGGGAGAAGTGGAAGAGTGACTGGAGAGTGTACTAGAGCCATCAGTGATACAGGTTTGGTGGAGTTTGCCTCTACAACCAGACAGGTCAGGGGAGGTTCAAAGACCTCATATTGAAGCCATTATTTGAAAATCCTGATATTGGCAGCTCAGTAATAAAACATGAGGTTTGATAAAACCATCCGTCCAAGTGGCTTAGGCCTTTGTAAGTATTGTTTACGCAGCCTAGGATCCTTCTTATTCCAGATAAACTCCAAGATCAGGCTATCCACTGTACGGAAGAAGGTCTGAGGGGGGAAAAGTGGTATGCATTGGAACAAGTAGGAGCACCATGGAAGAATATTCATTTTAACAGAATTGACTCATGCAACTAAAGATAGATTGAGCACAGACCAGCATTCACAGTCTTCTCAGATTCAGGTCAACGGGGGGGGGGCAAAGTTAGCCTTGTAAAGGTCTTCAAATTTGTATGCAACATGGACTCCAAGATATGTAAAGCTATGTTGGGCAATTTCAAAGGGTAGGTTGCGTAGAGGGTATTTCTTAGCAGCTGTATTAATAGGAAATACCTCACTTTTGTTTAAGTTCAATTTGTATCCAGATATCAGACCAAATGATTGAAGAGTGGCAAGGGCAGTAGGGACAGAGACAGGCAGGTTGGAAATGTACAAAAGGAGGTCATCTGCGTAAAGGGAGACCTGCAACTCTATACCACTTCTAAGTATGCCTGTAATATGGGTTAGAAACGCTATCGAAAGGGGTTCAATGGCGATTGCAAATAATAATGGACTCAAAGGACAAACCTTGTAGAGCAATAAAGTGAAAATACTCAGATTGAATATTATTTTCCTGACTGAGGTTTGCAGAAAAGAATAGAGCAGCTTAAAAAAGGTAGTATAAAAAAGTATAAAAAAGGTAAATCCATTCCACTCTATCAAATGCCTTCTCAGTGTCTAAAGATATTAAAGCCTCATGGGTATTAGAGGTGGAGACATGTAGATTGTATTGAACAGACGTCTAAGGTTGAAGGAATGCCTGTTCAAGTGTAGTGCCAACAGCTTTGACAACATTTTAAAGTCAATGTTCAGCAAATTATTGGGCAGTAGGAGGTGCAGGCTAGAGGATCTTTGCCTTTTTTCAAGAGGAGGGAAATGGAGGCTTGAGAAAGAGTGTAAGTGTCCTTTTCAGTCCATCATAGGCTCTAAATTTATGGCTGGGAAGACGGTCTTGACATTTGAGATAAAACTCAGTTGAATCAGATGTTATGGCTTGTCTCTTTATGGATGCTACTTTTGTTCAGTGCCATCATTTTTGCATTTCAGATAAGTTGGAGCCAGAGCAGCAGGTGAAAGTCTTTCGTCCGTAGTGACAGTCAGCAGCACAACGAGTCCCTCAGGGCCACTTCAGAGCCCCAGGGACGGGGGGCCCCTCTCATCCAGTGCCTTGACCCAGCGTCCACCTCCAGCTCCAGGCCAAGCAGGAGCCAACACCTGCCCTGTGCAACCCACATAGCACTCAGCCCTCAGCCAGGCACAGCACCGCGTCAGTCAAATGCCTCACAGATGCCTCACTCCCTTCTTTCCTTTCTCACCCTGAAGACACTACCTGCTTTTCCCTTTTCCAGTTGATCCCCAAATATCTTTTTCTCGCCATGCATACAAAAGGTCAAGCAAGGATGACTCGACAGCCGGTGTCTCTGCCTTAAAATCTGCAAAACACTCCTTATGACCCCAAACTCAAAAAGAATATCTGTACAGACAAAAAAAACTGTCATGTCCTTTTTCTATCTGTTTGCAAGAGTATTGTGATTTAATGTACAATGAAGATGTGTGGAAAAATCATGTGAAACTTTCTGTAATTCAGTGTCCCAAAAAGAGGCTGAGCCGTGTTTTATACTGCATCTTCGTCTCTCCAAATGAAATGTTGTGAGGAATCTTTATCATACTGTAAGCCCCTTCAGAGCTTTTATGAATGATTGTCAGTTTTCACACACACATACACACAGCTATCAGATGGTAATCCTCATTTTGGGGGATGATTGTACCTTTTGACATTTTAACCATTTTAAAATTCATGCACTAAATTACCAGAAAATAGTGTTTAGATGTGTATCAAAATGTGTTTGTCCTTCTTGCCTTCCACTAAAATTGCTAGATGGCAATAATGGAACACAAAGCACATTTGATCATTTGTGAACAGACTGAAACAAACTAGTTACAGGAAATATAGGTTTTGTAATTTTACAAGGCTTTATTGCTGAGAGTTAGATGAAAAGATTGACACCAGTGGTATCAATCTCCTCATCTAACTCTCAAGAAAAAATGAATAAGGATATTTCCCACAGTGTTTCTTCAATTAAATGCCAACTGTAATGATATTTAACTGGGGAAGTGCTCTCCTATTTATTCAAAAAAATAAAATGCTGATAAGAACTGATCAGCAGTCACACATATACACTCACTACAGCCTTAATATGGAAGCTACATTGAAATTAATCAAACATGAGGTTTGAATAAGTCTGAATGTCAGACCCAACATAAACCTTGATAGGTCTGATATTCAGGTTTTCTCTGAGAGTGATTTCATTTTTTATTTAAAGAAACACAAGCCATCCCCTCATGCAGTATTCTTCAACCCAAAGTCATTTTTCTTCCTCTCTGTCATTTTCTTCGTTTACTTTCAAACTTTGTGGCCTTTTATTTGAGCGAAAGGTATTCTCATGTTTCCCCCTTCGCTGGGTCATGTCAGAACTTTTGTGTTGCATTCAGAAAATCTTGTAAAGATTTTTACATATTGAAGTCTAATGGGCTAAATAACAAAATACCATGAAACCATGATTTTGTTACGAGCAATTTATTTTTGTACTTACTGAACGTTTTTATGCAATATCGCTGAAATAGGTACTATTGCAAATTAAAGGCTTTATTCTCTCCTCAAAGGAGCCCTCCTCAATCGGTCCCGTCAAACTCTCTCATGTGATGACTCAAAGTGCTTTCAGTGTATGCCTGCATTTACCATTTGATATTCTGCCAGTAATGAAGATGGTAAATGTTACAAAAACACGGCATTTTTGGAGTGGCTAGAACGATTCATACTGTATTTGTACTACTTTAACACTAGATTTGAGAATACTGCCTTTCATTTTTGGGTTATTTTACTTTACTCTGTGACCACTTACATCAGTCAGAATATCCGTTAGCCATGCACATGCTTGTCCAAGCTTTTGCTTGATGATTGGGCTACAGTTTAAGAGTAGGGCGGGATTTCCTGATGGACTAATTGAACTGAAAGGTGTGATGATCTTCTGTATGAATGCTCTGCCCCTTCTACCAGTGACCTTTTCATCCCAGCCTTTCACATCTCTGGTTTTGCACACTGACCCCGTTCCTTTGTCAATCTTGAGGTGTTGATGTATAAAAGCATGTTTCTGGTTTTATCAAATCGATGTACAAATGCCCATGAGAAGCACAGCTACAAGGGTCCAATCATCAGTGTCCTGTATTTTTCTAATGTAAAAAAAAATACTATCTCATCTCAGAATTTGTTAATATATGTATATGTGTGAAAAGATGGATATGATATAGAATAATGTGTGTATTGACCAATCATAGTTGACCGATCTTTCAGTGTTGTGTGCAAGAGACTGTGTAAAATTGTCATGACTTGTAAGGCTGGATTCACACAGGACGTCTAATTTAATACTGTAACTGTGTCCCAGATACAGTCTCAGAAATGATGAGATATTCACACAGAGCTAAAAACAAATATCACTTTGTTCCTGTTTAAATCCAGTGTGAGTGACTATGATGAGGTTCACTGTGCACAACTCCACAGGTGGGCCATTCACTTTTATGTGCAATTGTTTGTTGCAATCCATATGACATGTTGGGGAAAATATTAACAAGCAAAAAATACAGATTCTCTATGTGCCACAGTACTCTGAGAGAAAAAAATGTATTATGAAATGAATAAAATTTGCAAACATAAAACAAGCTAACTCTTTTGAAAGAAAGTGTGTGCAGCAGCTTCACCCTAACATACAGTATGAGGATCAACAGATATAATCACAACATCCTGGTTTATTAATCAATATAGATTGCATTCTCATATGTACAGATACATTTGGAGAGTGATTTCATCAGAGATCCTGTCAATAATTAAAGGCCTCATAACAGACACCAGAGAGAAATACATGATGCAATAAAGAGTGAGGGTGAAGGAGTATTTAACCTCTATCAAGATAAAAAATGAAGACACTCAAAGTTTGGCGGGGGACCGTGGATGGAGGGAGGTGAGCATGCTGTCACGGTAACCAATCCCTGTCCTCCCCATCAAGCACTTTCTCAAGGTTTTCCTTGTTTCTGAGGCTGTTGAGGAGCAGCTCCAACATCCTGACGACAGGCTGCATCCCCCTGCTGCCCAGAGCCTCCACACTGCTGTGCCTCTTCCCGAAGCGCCCGATGGGTCTCACCCCACGCCCCACGTACCAGAACGGGTCTATCTCTGGACCTGGACACCAAAACAAGTGCATCAGTGGCAGATTTATTAAATCCTGGGAGCTCTCTACAAAAGTCAGTTTGCATAAAGGGATATACTCTGGTGTGGGAGGGGTGTTGGTCTGAAAGTGACCAATTTATGAGGATGATTTAATCTCAAATTCAGTTCTAATTTTCATATAAAAAGCTGGAGACATGCTTCTCTTTAAAGTCAGACTCCAAGTTAATGCCAAATGTAGCAACTCAAGTTTCACTTCTTAAACTGTACACTTGTTTATATGAATACAAATTATTTTCTCATCTCATTTGATGATTTAAAGAACTTTACATTGTAGACCTGATTTATTACCCTTCCAAAGTATATTTAATCATCCAGTCATTCGTTTATATTTAATGAAAAAAAATGTGCTGAAGCAACACTGACTACTAAAACATTACTGTAATATATATATATATATATATATATATATATATATATATATATATATATATATATATATATATATATATATATATATATACCGAGTGCCTGTATTACAGTAGCATTTTGAAGTTTGTGGTAAATAGTCTAGTAGCAAACTTTCCACTCTTCAACATGGGTGCAATCTAAAGCCATTCAAATGATATTAATATACCTATACATTTGAATGTAACCCCTTCATAAGCCATATAATAATACTAATGAATACAGTAATGTCCATAATATTACTTCACATACATACTACATAGCAGATCGCTTGATAATCTACATTACTGATTAAAAGTCCACCACAAATGACAAGGATATCCCCACATTTTGAGCTAAATAAAGTCAAGCATTTATCTTTAAAATCCTTTGTCGCTCATTGACAACATATCTTAAATACAGTATTAAAGTCTAGCAGAAAACACTATTTTTTCCCAAATATCTGACAATAAATCCCTATGAGAATAAGAAAAAAACAGGAAGTAGAAAGTCACTTTAAACTCACCACTACGCGCCACAGAAACATTGAAAATAAATAAATAGTGATTTTGTCTGTCCTCTTTAGCCTCCCAAATCTCTCTAACCTACTTTTTTTTTTTTTTTTTTAAAATCCTGCAGATTATAGTCTAATAAAAATAAAAATGATATAATAAAACCAAGTCTTACTTCTGTTGTCGAGATTGTGGACAATGTGGAAGTCGTGCTCCACCGTGGTGCTGTGAGCGCAGCTGAGGCTGGAGGAGAGGAGGAGTAACAGCGCCAGAGCTGCTGGCAGCCAGCGGCTCGTCAGGACGCAGTGCCGGACATCAGCCGCTCTCCCAGGCAGCATGCTGCGGAGTCGGTCCAGGCACTGCAAGCACGGAGGGAGACTGGTAAGTACTCACTGTTACAGAAAACTGATGCTCAGGGCGAGTGAAGCCTGGTGTAACAAGTCTACCAAAAATAATAATGATAACTCATTTTATTGGAGCTTAAATAAACAACTTTGAGTCAGGTAAGAGCATTATAATTTTACTATTGAATACCAGTGAAAGACCCTAGCCAGTCCTGGTTTGAACATGGTGAATTAAATAGATATAACAAGGGATTATTAAATGACTAAATAGGATTAAGTTATTTAAACCTCATTAATGAGCACCAATGCTTATATGATGAATTTACCAGGATTTAAAGAAAGAGCATCACTACATTATAGATGTTATAATACTAGTGAAATAAAAATAGTTAACTCAAATGCACTGCAGTAGCCCAGTATCTATATATCAAAAGAATGGCTTAAACAATCAGTTATGATATTCTCTACGTTAACTCTCTTGTATATAATACATTGAAATTGTCAGGCTGTAAAAAATAAAATAATATGAAAACCCAAACAGCAACTCTTTATCTTACCCTGAACTTTGGTAACAGGCTGAGGTCAGCTGGCGGAGGTCTGAAGTCGTTATTGTTGAGCAGGTGTGCTCAAGCTTATATATCCATGCTGCCCATGTGGTTGTTGGATGATGAATCAAGAACGTCAGTCACACACACACAGTGATCCCAGACTACAGGATGCATCGCCTCCTCCCACTCTTTAAACCCCGCTCATCCCTTTGAGAATGGAGATTCGGTTTTTGAGTTTTCCTTGATGTCTGTCACGCAGCAGAGCAGTCCATCAGGAAGTCAATGACATGTGGACAACTTTAAATTAGTGAAGATAGGGGAGACCCACCTTGAGTAGGTCTGTCAGACAGTGACCCTGAACTGTGGTGGGCGTTTTTTGATGAGGCTTTCATCAATCAGCTTGATTACAAGGGACAGGGCAGGACACAATCAACTACTGAAAAGAATTCTGTGGATTCTTGAACAGTCTATTGGAAACTACCTTTTTGTAACTTTCTTAATGATAACCAGCTCCAATTACCAAGATTTTAAATGCAAACAGCTTCAGCTTTGGCTGCACCTATTGTCACTCTTTCTATTTAAAGCCACACACTGAACATATAAAACTATTTCACATGCTGAAATATACATACTGAAATACAAGATTAGAGCTTAAGTGATAAAAAAAAGTAAACATATTTACGTGCATGTGATCTCATGCTACACCTGTATGTCAACAACCTGCCACGTGCTGAAAGGTGACAGCGATGAATCACAACTGAGAGGCAAAGGTGAGGAGAACTTTGTTCAGAGATGTAAAATCGCCTTGGGGCCTAAAACACATGACTGTAAAGGTCAAGATACTGTACGTAACAATGCAGCTCAAAATAAAACCAGCACGCGGCAGGAATTTTTGGTATTAATCCATTCTTTCAAGGTCCAATATTTGTGTTTTTTGTAACTAATTAAAGGAATACACGTTTGTTTATATGCTGTGAAAATCTCATGACAAGTTGCACCCACTGCACCTTTACAAAATCAAGTAAATTAATTCTACAGTAGATGCAGCACTAAAACAATAAGGCAATTAATCACGTAGTCAACAAATAGATAATTAATCAGTGACATTTTTGATAATTGATCAGTGATTTAAATCTTTTTTCAAGCAAAAATGCCAAACATTCACTCATTCCAACTTCTCAAATGGGAAAATTTGCTGCTTTTCTTTGATTTATGTGATAATGAATTGAATATCTTTGAGTTTTGGGCTGCTCGTCTGACAAAAAAAGCAGTTTGAAGATGTAACCTGCTCTCAGAAAATGTGACAGGAATGTTTCCCTGTTTTCTGAAAATTCATCCACCAAAATAATTGATCAAGAGAATAATTAGCAGATTAATCAATGATGAAAATAATAATAAGTTGCAGCCGCGGGTAGATGTGACTTTTTTAGCACAATAGTAAAATTATATATAAATGTGTACATTGCTAATGTGCATGTTGAGGAACTTACAGCATAAGTTCAGATCACAAAATATGGCAGTAATTTCTGACATGAGTTAATGTGGATTTTAAGTGGTTATGCTGTAAATATACATGATCCAATTTAAATTAAACAACAACAAAAAAACATTAGGAGGATATCATTGTCTGTGTATGTAGCATATGATGCAAATGGCTGTATGTATGTATGCATGTACACAGCTTCACCACACAGCATCACTTTTTGGCTCTCTCCCTCAGATTAGGCCATTGGTAATTTAGTTCACAGACTGAGATCAGATGGTATGACGCAGATACAAGCCCAGCCTGCGGGAGAATACGGCTGCAGTTATGAGAAGATAGTTACCTGAGGATGTGTAATCACACCTGGATATGGAGGCGTCCTTAAATAATAAAGCAAATTTGATTCATGACAGGAAGCCTAAATATTAAAACTGTGTGATTTGTTGCTTTTTAGATACCCAGTCACCGGAAGGTGTGTGAGATTTGTCGCTGTGTAAAAACGCAGGAAAAACATGCAGTAATATTTTGCGTCATCACTGATTTGTGACTAGAATTTGGCCTTATTGGTGCTACTCATGAGGACATTTATTATAAGTTGATTTCTCTGTGACAGGTCTCGAAACTTCACTTTGAACTCATCACAGTGATTTAAAACTAATTATATTGCAATATGGTTATTTTACATTTTAAAACTTTTAATCATCACTGCTATAAGATTTACAAAATCTCCACATTTGCTTCAAAAACACACTGGGTCAGCACTGTCCTCACTTTCCTGCTCAACATTTGTTCCTTTGTATCATAACGCTGCCTCTGACACACGTGTGGTTCCTCCTCTTCAGACTATGACGTCATGGTCTAATCAGCACCTGATTGAATGGCTTCATCTCGCCAGTCTCATCGCTGTTTCTGTGAATTGAGGCACGGACGAGCACTGGTGAAGTCACAGCATGGGGTGACCTGCCGCCAGATTTCCTGCTCCATTACACATCAGGAATAAAATCTGTCAGGGATAATGGCAGTACAAGCAAGAATGATATTTTAAGTGTCTAGAGTATAATGGTATTTCATTCATAAAAAAGCGCAACATAATACTATTATATGCTTGGAACATGAGGGCTCTAACATCCTGTTGCTCCAGTCTTTGAGGAATGTGATATTGATTGAGAAAAACCCTGCTAGCAGAATGATAAACAGCTTGTCCCGGCTAACCTTTGTGGTCTAAATCATTCCCCTTACGTGCTACAGTATATTTTGTTAATTGCCTCATAATTCGTGACCTACAGAGCATGTGGGCTGGTCCCTTCATTGACCATGTTTGGTTTATCCTCTTTCTTTAAAAAAAAAAAAAAAAAAAAAGCTTCATTTTGGAAGTGAGTGGTCAACAGGGAGGTATTTGAAGGTATTTCCTGCTGTTGTTCCTTTCAATCAGAACAAAGAAAGACACATATAATCTTGTTTTTTGATCATTTTTTAATTATTATTCATTCACTTATGACAGTCAACTTGTACTGTACAGTAATTCAACAATGGATCAACATCCAGCAAAGATGTACTATATTGCCACAAATGCAGTTTGAGCCCACAAGACCTACAAACATTGATTGATTTCTTTGTCTCACAGGGGTCCAGTGGCCTAATGGATAAGGCATCAGCCTCCGGAGCTGGGGATTGTGGGTTCGAGTCCCACCTGGATCGTGTATGTCACTAAATTTATAATGACTATGAAGAAAAATCACAAGTATACTGCAGAGATGAAGTGGAATACAGTACACTGTGACATACAGGTTTCTTACATTAATTAAATGATATTTAAAAAATGGGCCTATTATGCAATATGTTTGTATCACAGATAACTTGGTGAAGAGCCTAAATATTAAGAAAGTTAGAAAGAATGCAAGACTTTGCAACCCAGAGTGATATTAGTGGGTTCTCAGACTGTGTACAAGTCCAGTTAATAACTACAGTGCATTATAATGCTGTATGACTGCAACCAGTGTCTTCTGATTATATGACAGTCAAAGATTAATGCTAAAGTTATACGCCATAGTGTATATTTTTTTAATGTTTAAATGTTTATAAATATGTAAGCTACAATTTACAGTATAGAGTTGTAATAAATGGATTTTAAGAAATTGCAGAACATGTCAAAAACTGATTTCAGATTCATAAAGAAAAGAAGAGAGAATGTAGATAAGAAAAGATATACAGTATATATATAAATATATATTTTATTATATGGGATGCTTTGCTGCCCCTTTGTGGTCAAATATGTTGCCTGCCTACACACACACATACACACACACACACACACACACATACACATGCTGTATACTGTGAAACACCTACATGTTTCTACTGCACTACGTTATAACAGCAGACTTAAAACATCTGTCTGTGGGAGACCTAATATGCATCACCTTGTGATGGTAACCAAAAGCCAACGGAGGGGAAAACCAGCTAACTTGTCATACAGCTAATAAAAGCAACAACCCTCATGAATATTACAACAGCACACGTCACCATACCAGTAGCGCATGCGCAAAGCGAAGTGAAAGCATACGCACCACTATCAAAACACTCAGACAGTGTTACCATTATGTAACGATACTAATACACTAACCTTGATGTTAGAAGGGTAATTGGTACGGTGTAGGAAGCTATTAGAGTGGGAAAAGAAACGTCATATCTGCCTGTATCGGAGCTTTAGCTAAAACGGAAGAGGAGACCATTAAACCTCTCACTTGGACTGGAGAGTTTCTGGAAGTCGCTCCAAACAGTTGTCAGACTACGCACTTGCTTCCTGTTGTCAGTGTGCTGATTAAAACATCCAGCGACGAGACAGGATGTTACCAACGCTGTGAGAGGGAAGATACTTAAACTAAAGGGCTGGTAACAACGTGAGGACAGGAGGTAAATAAACAACCCTGTGTTTCTTCTCTACATGAGTCTGCGGGCAGAATGTCGCTGAGCTCGGACGGGTGGACTCACACCGCCGGTCTCACACCGGACCAGTCCGCCGCTCCGTCGCACCACCATGGGGCCTCGCAGTCTCAACTTGGCTGCCTCACAGTCCTCATGTCGGTGCGGGTGTCGGTGTGCCATTCGGGTATTCGGCCGCTGTGTCTTCCGGGAGCAGGTGATGAGTCACTCCGCCTGCAGCTCAGCATGGACCCGGGGAAATCCGGGGAATTCCGGCTGTCGCTGCAGGACAGCACCGGGACTGGCCGGAGTGTGGTGAGTTCCCAGCTACACAGCTGTGCTGCTGGGCTTGTTTTGATGTGTGTATGAGTGGGGAACTCCCCGTTTGATGAAAACATATCATATCATCATCATTTTTAAAATGCTAGATGGGGCATGTAGTGCAAAGATTTGTGTGTGAAACGAATTTCACTTTAATGGGGACCAGCGGGGGTTTCCAACTTTTTTGGCTTGTGACCAGGGCTAGACTCTGAGAGCAAAAATAACCTGTGGGCCCCTATTGACCCCCTCTACTCTTTCTTTCTATTCATTATGTATGCAAGGCACCCATCAGGTAGCCTCCAGAAAATAAAGCAGACAAACAGTCGGAGCTTTTTTTATATTTTGCTGCTTAAATCTCATTTTGCTCCAGGTTTGCTTTGGGTTAGTTTGTGTTAATTTAATTCAGGGCATATTTATATTTGTTTCGAACATTTTATCATATTAGTATGCATTGTGTAAACATAATATAATAGTCAAGGTATTAAAATGTCTCTTTGAGATAAGAGAAGATTGGTTATGAGTGTTTTTTGGTACATATTACCCCAAAAACTTGCAATAACCACAAACTTAATTGCCACACAGTGAACCTGGAGCCTTCAGTCTCTCCAAGGGTCTGGGGCCCAGGGCAGCTGCCTGTTTTAGTTATCCAGCATTGCTTGTGATCCTGTGAAACTAAGCAATAAACCCGACCTCTCATTACAGATTTTTTACAGGCCTGGAAAGAGAAAAATCAGATGATACTACTGTTTGTCTTGTTTATTATCCTATGAATCATCTATGGACCCCCTCAGATTTAGGTTGGGAATCACTGACCTAGAGGACAAAGGTTAAAGCCACCATATTGACAAACACCCATCCTGCTGAGGTGTCCTTGAGCATGACAGCTCTGGCTGTTCTGAAAGTTACCCGGCAGAGTTAAATACAGAGCCTGTATTGTTGTTTGAGGTGATGATTCAACGTTATGGTAATTTTGGGGCCTTTAGTTTGTGGCGTTGAATTATTTTGTGTTATACTGAGAGGTGTTTTAAGATTTAGGGTTAGGGTTGTGGACAAAATATTAGAAGCACCTCTAAGTATAATGCAATACAATACAAAGGCACGGAAAAAGTTAGATTCAAACACTTTAGTTTTGTCTTTTGGGATAAGATAAATGTTATATGTTATTGTTACATCTACAGTTGGGCTACAACTAATGATTACTTTCATTGTTGATTTATTGTTTTTTTTGTCCTAAAACCAAAAGATAATCAGTTGAAATGTTAAAATGACTTAAACGATTCACCGTTTACCAAAATTATGGTCACAGTAATTTTCTACCAGCTGATTAATTGGTAAATTGACCAAGTGTTGACTAAGAGCCAATCTACAGTATAATTCTGTTCATTCTTATCATTGGTTGAGGCTTTATTAGCTACCTACTGTAACACTTCCATTTCTAAGTTTGTTACAGCCACAATATTACAATATTGCCAAACCAAGTACAAATGCACTCATGCAGTAAGGCATGTATTTGCCTTTTTAGCATGACGTAACCTATGATTCAGACAAAGGCGTACATCGTTTTGCTTCCCCAATTCCCTCTACCTCATGTCCTCTCATTCTCGCTCTCTCTTCCTCTTTACATCCAGACCATCGCAGAGTATGATTTGAGGACGGTAAACTATGAGGTGAAGTCACCAAAGTGCCACGAGCTGAGTTTAGCGGCACCTCCACATGACCGCATTAGTTTCAACTTTCGCTGTGAGCAGGAGGCCCAAGAGTGGGCTACCGTGGTGATGTCATCATTGAGAGAAGCACACAGAGGTCAGTCACCCTTCTTGCCAAACACTCAAAAAGATGGAGAAATAGGTAAATATTTAATGCCTTGTAACAAGGCAAATGTGAACATTTAAACCTACACATTTGTTATGTATTATCAAGGGGTGGAATTCATTTGCCCTTTAGTAAACTTAGTTTGTGCAAGCTGAGCCTGACGTATTGAACTGTTTGGTTATTTATTTATTTATTTGAACAAAAGAGTCTTTCAGTGCTTCGCTGGTTGCTTGTTAATATCACTATAATCAATCTCAACCACTGTAACCGAGCCTCATATTTTGGCTTCAGTGGGAATTTCAATAAATTTCCCTGCGCTTACTTACATAATATGCCCTTGTTTGCCCACTCACTTTCTAATAAAGTACAGAAAAGTTGTGAATGTAATTGTGTAATAATAAAAACTTACATACTTTTATAACCACTTTGGGCTGACATCACAACAGTATTCAAATAAATGTATGCAGATGGATGACTGTGGCTTTATGACTATCCTATTGAACTTACAAACAGCAGCAGAAAGTGCTGCCGATTCAGGAATGTCCCTCTGGAATCCCCCTTGGGCGATTCACTGTGCTCAGCCAGCTGGGAGGAGACCTCAGGATGAGATCGAGGACTTGCATAAAGATCTACATTTCTTAGTTGGCCTGGGAGCATCATAGGATTAGAGCTGCAACTAATGATTAGTTTCATCATCGATTTATCTGCCTGCTACTTTTTCGATTAGTCGATGAATCGTTTTGGCTATAAAATATCTGAAAAAAGTGAAAAATGCCTGTTATACCTTCTCAGCTAGTCCGAGGTGATTGATCTTGAAATGTCTTCTGTCTGATCAATGGAACAAAATCTAAATATATTCAGTTTTACTATAATGTATGACAGGAAAGCTCCAAATGCTCACATTTTAGAAAAAGGCTGACCAATGACTAACCATTATTCGATTATATAAGTAGTTCCTGATCATTCACTGCCGTTCAATTAATGGATTAATTGGCTAATCATTACAGCCAAATGTAGAAGAAAGGATTGTCTGGGCTGCTCTACAGACTTATAAATTGGGAGTTTTTCAGGACTGACCTCCCTTTTGTGCATCCAAGCTGATGTAAAATTTGTAGATTCCGTGCTGTAAAGGAGGGTGTAACAGACTAATTAGCAAATTTAACTTCCCTGTGTAGACAAAGAGTTAAATATTTCAGTCTACGGCAACAGACAGAGCAAAATTAGTCAATAAGAGAAGTCTGTCGTACAGTGTGGAACAGTTAATGTCTCTTGTTGGTCTCTGTCTTGTGTTTTGTATCTCTTTGTTTAAGTACTTTTCAACATTTCTCATTGGCAGTTGCCCCTCAAGATAATGGTACACAGTGCCCACTGGATGGTCTCCATCTTCAGAACACCTCGGCCTTGCAACGAACGGGTGAGTATATTGAAGATCTTTTTACCTCTATCAAATGTTATCTGATTGTATTTTTAGTTGTACCTCATGGATCCAGAAAACTAATGTCTATTTATTCACTTATTCATTCATTCATTCATTGAATCATTGTTAGCCCCCTAGTGGCTGTTTGGAGGTATGGCAACATCCTCTGCACTCGCTTGCCTGTATGTTCACCTGTGTGGGCCTGTCTGTGTTTCCGTGTGCATGCACGTGTGTATGTACGTGTGTATCCATCTGTAGAAGAAACGTGCATAGAGCTGACCCGAGCCATAGAAGCAGGTGACATGCAGTCTGCTTCTGTCTTTGCTGCCACGCTTGCCCGTCAACATGCCGCGCTCAAGATCCAACCCTCTGCCAGAGACTATGAAGACACTGAAATCAAGTAGGAGGATGATTATTAAGATTTAAAAATTTCAAAACATTGTGTACAGTGAAAAATGTGTTCAATCCTAGACTTATTAACAGTTTTTGTTAAATCTATCACCAATTTGAAGGCTGATGGTTTGTGTTTCCTTTTATCTAATAGTTTGGCTGTTATAGTTGAAGATTCTTCTTCATCTTGTTGCGTCACTGTGAAAGTTTTCCCACATATGACTACCGCAGTGCTGAAACAGCAGGTTAGTCTGAAAAATGTTTCTCTTCTTCACTTTTGCCCTGCTGAATCCAGATCATTCTGCTTGAAAAGTTAGTTTCTCCCTCTCTCTTTCCCTTTCTACCACCTCAGATGTTCCTTGAGTATGGCTTCCACCCACGGGTGCAGCGCTGGGTTATTGGCCAGTGCCTGTGCACCGACCAGCGCTCTTTGGCCTCATATGGTGTCCGTCAGGACGGTGACACAGCTTTCCTGTACCTGCTGTCAGCCCGCCATGCTCGCTTGACACTCCAGGCCCTCCAGCAGGACCAGGAGAGTGCCCTCCTCCTTGGACCTCCGTCTCTATCTCTCCCAACACCTCACATCCTTCCTACCTCTGCAAATGGCCCTGTATCTCAAGATCGGAGACCTTACACCACCTTGCCCCCGAGACTCAATACCAGCAGCAACACTGGTGAGTGAGGGCATTAATTAGCATGTCGGTCTGTCACAGTGGGTCATACAGTTGTGAATTGTTTAAATTTTCCTGTTTCAATGAACACAGTAAGTTTACCTTTTTTTGTTCGGTGGTGGTACACTTGTGGATATGTCTTTTCAAAAGTATATTTTAGACTTGGAAGTGAATCAGCGGAAAATTGCCTGACCTATTTAAAGCCGCAGTACCACACGAAACAAAAGCAGTGCTTTATAATATACTGTGAAAGAAAAACTTCCAGATGCTACAACAATAAAAGAAGATATGATCTTAGCACAGCAACAATACTGAATACAATGTGATACAGCATATTGTTACACCCATTTTATTGTACTAGCATAATCACAGTACTTATACAAAGCCAAGTTGTCAGTAGAACACATAGTGGTAAAATTGTTTTAGTGTAGAAGGGCACTTGCATGTATGTATCAAACAGATTCAAAACCATTTCTACACAAGCTTAATGAGAAAACACACGTGCATGCAGATTTGATACTGGTTGCTTTCTACATTATTTTCTCCTTAAATGTTTTAGGTGGATCAGAGAGAGGAAACATCGGTGAGATCAGGGATCTCATCAACCTAGAGATGCCTCAACTCAGTGAAGCACTGAGTCCAAACACAACCTCCATCCAGGTAATAGACAGGAGTTATGGTATTGTGATTTAAGTATGTTTAATTGTTTCGTTATTCACACACAATTTAAAATGGTCAGTGTTTTGATCAAATATGTCATAAGATAAAATATTTAATAAGCCATCACTTGCATGTAGAGCTTTTTTCACACGTTAAAACATACAGGAGACAACTACTGAAAAGATAAATGGTAAAGTTCAACAAGACTAATTAAACATAAAGAATAAAAATGCTCATCTGTGCTTCAGGGTTGGTCATGCCCCTCTTGCACTTATATTAACAAACCAACGCGGCCGGGCTGTGAGATCTGCAGTACAAATCGCCCTGAGAACTACGTCATCCCGGGGGGATACCGACCCGACGCACTGGAACTCAGACGGATCCAGCAGGAGAAGGAAGCTATCAGACAGTACCAACAGGTAGGAAAAACACACACACACATACAAACACACACACACACACACACACGTACCACTGGGGAAACTTTGCACCCACCCACAGTCTTACACCCACATGTATGTACACATCTACCAACAATTTCTTCCACCCACTTAGATTAAAACCTTATTTTGGCATCTGACACTGGGTGAAAAACAAAATTACACCAGCACAAACACTCTGCTCCACGTAAAATTAAAAAGGCAGACGTACCATTTGGTGACCATTACATACAGATAAAGAGCAGATACGGGTCAAATAGTATTTGGTAAAAAGGTGAAAAAATAAGGAAAATAATAAAGTGAGGAAACTTGCTTTTATGTACACATATGGAAAAAAAATGCATTAGAAAACTGTGGAAGACATACTTTCTATTCAGATAGCAACTAGAAATTGCATTACTATTTGCAAAGGTAACAGATAATCCACAGCTTTCTACTGCACTTTTTTATATAATGATGAGGTTTAAATTTTTACTGTCTGCATTAACAGCTTTCTCTTTATTTCAAATTCTTTTTACACATTATCATTAACATAATTCCTTTTAATGTGTTTGGACTGCCGATGATGGAAATTTCCTGTGATGTAGTCAAGTTGTTTATCAGGCTTTTTCCATTACATTGTGAACTGCAGAAGAATATGTTCAGTACACTGAGCTTAAAATACCTCACTGTGCTTTCCAAACTTGACACTCATTGTTACTCATCTTTTGACAGGGTATCAAGTTCCTCTAATTTGTCCATTAATAGTCAAATCATACACACAATTATTTTGCAAATGCTATGTGACTCTTGCCTGCTATATTAAAACATAACATGAAAGAAATGGTCACAATGGTGGGGAATGGCGGTAGATATTAGGTGAGGCTCTCTCAGGTTGACTCTCTTCTCTTCTGTCTCTGTTTTTTTGAAGGAGAAAGGGAGAAGAGAGGTGCTGAGGAGTGCTGGGGCTCAAAACAACTCAATCCTGTTTAACCTGGACCAGGACTACTGAACATGCACGCACACACACACACACACACACACACACACACACACACACATACACACATACAAACACACACACACAGGCATACACACACTCAATGTTTATTTATGCAAGATTTACTGAAAGTTGTGCACCTATTTAACAATATATGCCAAAAAAATACCAAAAAACCCCCCAAAATCTTTGTATTCTTATATCAAAATCTATGTGCTTTTGTAGACTTGAATCAACACTGCTCCTGTGAAGCAGTAGAGCCTGACAAATACTGGACTTCAACACCAATAACTGACATTTTTTTTTCTAAAAAAGGTTTTTTTTCTACATGAACACTTAATAAGAGACATCTTTGTCCCCACCAATATACTGTATGTTGGTCAGGCTCTAGTGAAAAGACTATGAAAGACATTTCCTTGTATTGACAATCAAGCAGGACAATCATGATCACTGTTGACTTTTAGCATCAAGTGACTTTTTAATGAACTCTTAAAATGGCGGTTGTCACAGAATTGAATGTATTAGCCTAGTTTTTAACTTTGCACTGTGTAATTGTATATACTGTCAAACAGATTAAAATAATAAATAAATGTTTATACGGTAAACAAAGTGTGTGTCTGTGTGTGTATGTATGTGTGTGAGGAATAATAATTGTTATTGTCTCCAAAAATACCTGGTTTTGTGCATTACTAAACTCATTATGCCCCTCATGACCAAACCTGAAGGGAAGTGGTATATGTAACATACGTTTAATACCCCCAACAACACCGCTCCTTGTCCCAGGCAAAGGAAGCGGAGCGCAGGGAGAATTTTGCACGGATGGTGATGATGGATGGCCAGGACTTGGTGCCTAACCCAGAGCATGTAGACTGTAAGATCTGCTACGTGGAGCTACAGCCAGGGGACGGTGTCCTGCTGAGGGAGTGTCTCCACTGCTTCTGCAGGTAAGATTTGTGAAGAAGGGGAATTAAGGATGCAAGGTGTCTTGTCAAGGGAGGGAAAAAGGGAAAGAGTTTGGGGCAAGAAGGGTCAGTGTCTGTGCTGGAGCAGTGCAAGTAACATGACAAGATTTTTTTCCCTAGTCTGATTAAATAACTGTGATAGGCTACTGTTTGTGCTTGTGCTTGCCCAGAGACTGCTTACGTTCAGTCATCATGCTGAGTGAGGAGCCGGAGGTGCCCTGTCCCTACAGAGATGACACGTATGCCTGTACCTGTTCCCTGCAGGAGAGGGAGATCAGAGCTGTGAGTTACACCAACAAACACCTTTGATCTGACACACCTGGCTGAGATACAGTGCAGTTCTAACTACTGTATTAGCAGGTAATATTAGCATCCTTAACCATCATACCATCGAAAAATGTAAGTCAAGCTTAGTCTACATTGTGTTGTAATTTATAGCTAGCAAAATCAAATTAGTAGGTCATTGTCATCTATTACCACAATTCACTTATTTTGAGCTGTACAAAGCTGTTGGAAATCTCATTTCAACACTCTCAGAAGTAGCCAAGGAGACGGAGCCACTGCAGGGATTTGTTTTTGACCCAGACAGTGGCCCAGCTGACATTAAGCAACAGTTAGCCATCCGCTCCACATGGCCACAGCTGCTAAATGTTGCACAATAAACTGTGATCCAACCAGGACTGCTGAAGACAGGCAATAGCTTGATGGTTAATTGAAAAGAAACAGGATATCTTGTGAGAAAAGGGCTAGGGTTAGGGCTCTGAACTGACAGCCAGTCATACTACTGGACATCTTTGCCCTAAAAAAACTGACTATACACCTTAATCTAATCGCATAAAGTAGAAACAAGCTGTTGTTTTGTTCACCTGCTTTTAGGACTCAAATTTGTAACTCAGATTATAACCTTTTGCTCACATTACTTGCATTAACTAGCCTCTCCGCTTTGTTTCCCTTTTGTCATTAACAGTTGGTTCCTGCAGAGGAGTATGAGCGCTGGCTGCAGAGAGGTCTGTCAGTGGCAGAGTCTCGATGTGAGGGCAGCTACCACTGCGCAACTCCAGACTGTCCAGGCTGGTGTGTGTACGAGGACACAGTCAATGTCTTCCACTGCCCTGTCTGCAAGAAACACAACTGCCTGATTTGCAAGGTATTAAATATATACAGTATATACACACAAACAACATCATTTTGAGGAAGTTGTCTTGTTGTGAACACATGACAAGATGTGTTAAAAGTGCATGTAAACATGCACATACATATAACTATGGCACAAGTGGGGTTAAGATTGCACCATGTTAATCAATCAGTCAGAGCTAATTAATGACAAGTCCTTTGAAAGAAGCCAGTGACACTACACAGCTTAGAGAGGTCACATTTCCACTTGGTCGCCTCAGGCTAAGTGCTGTTTAAAGACATAAATGACTCTATCTTTATGCATCAGAGACTCAATATCTTTTTCTGTCCCTGTTGCTTTTATTCTTCTCTCCTCAGTTTATCCATGAGGGAATGAATTGTAAGCAATACCAGGATGATCTTGCAGCTCGCGCTATAAATGACTCTGCTGCAAGACGGACAACACATCTACTCAAGGTGAGCTGTAAAAGGCTCCTGTGTATATACTGTCTAACTCTATTTTTGAACTGCTGTTAAATGTAAAGTTGAGCAGAATTTGTCTGTGGCACAGCCAATCCATAATTAACTGCAGATATCAATTATGTTAACGTCCAGAGGTCGATGGCGTTGTGTTCTATGTGCTTACAGAGCAGAAAGAGGCATCACTTAACCACATCCTCCCGTTTCACCTGCCTTCTTTCTTCCTCTTGATCTTTTGTTCTCTATCTTACTCTCTTTGTGTTTCACTAACAGACTCTGGTGCAGTCAGGGGAGGCAATGCACTGTCCCCAGTGCGGCATCATTGTGCAGAAGAGGGACGGATGTGATTGGCTGCGCTGCACTGTCTGTCACACTGAGATCTGCTGGGTCACCAGAGGGCCCCGCTGGGGTCCAGGGGTAAGAAATCTTTCCTGCTTTTCTTGCATGTCTCATCCACATGTCATTGCATCAACTTAACAAATGTACCTACCTGTCCTCAATTGTTGATGGTCTACATCTGTGGAATGGCAGTATGATAAATTAACTTTGGTTAGATAGTATCGATACAGAAAAGTCTCCCCACATGTTTTGTTTTTTAAGTTTTGACCCTAATGAAGGTATACATCCAGACCTTGTTGTTAAAAGACAAGTTTTTAATTGCATGATAATTCAAAGGTTCTTACTCTGGTCCTTTCCAAGGGTCCTGGAGACACCAGTGGAGGATGTCGCTGCAACGTCAACAATCAGAAATGCCATCCCAAATGTCAAAACTGTCACTGAGAATGTCCAGAGTAGCTGATTGTAGAAGGGAATGAGGGATTGAACTTGAAACAAACTATTGTCTGTTACAGGGAAAAGAGGAATAATGCACATAAAAAGGTATATTTAAGCCAAAATTGCAGGTTTGATACATAAAATGCATCCCTATTCTTATAACTGGAGACATTCTCAGTTTCCTCTTTGCAAATTTCTAACCATAACAAAATAATACGTGGCTTTTCGGTGTTATCATAATAACAGAAAGTATACAGTACCAGTCAAAAGTTTGTACACACTTTCCCAGAATGAGAAAGTCTACACAAACTTTTGACTGGTACTGCATGTTGGCATCAAGCTCTGCATCTCATAAGCAAGGAAACGAGGGATGTATGATTTCAACATTTCAGTGACCAACATAAATTAAACTGTCACATTTGGCGGTAACGATGAGAAGTGTGGTTAGAAGTATGCTCTGAAAGTATCAACTTTTATTGCGTGTGGTGCCTTTTCAAATGACTGCACTGCAAATGTAGCGATACAGAGAACAGTGTTCTGTTTTGGTAGTTACATACTGTACCTGGATGCATTAAATTAAAGTGAAGTGGCCTTATTCTTGTGCACAAAAGCTGTAGCAGGGTGTTTATGATGAAGTTTTCTGAGAAATGTGATGAAATCCTTGTTAGTCCTTGATATGCTATTCTCGGCAATGAAATAGATCAGACTTATGAGTCTGTGGAGTTCTATGTAGTTGTATATTTTTTGTGTCTGTGTGATAGTGTGACTGCGTGTGTGCTTTGTCACCAAAGAGGTTTGAAATGAGTGTGTGTCTGCTTATTAATCAGCATTCATCTGTTGTTTTTACCATCTGACTTTCAGTGAAACCAGTCTGATCACATTTTGTTTGTCACTCGCATATGTCTGAATTTAACAAGCGGTGCAGCCTGGGGGTGAAAAGGTCACTGAGACAGTGTCTGCTGATCAGCTGAGAATTGAATACTGACATGCTCAATAAATGAGAGAGTGTATTGATTAATAGTCAACTATTAATTGCAATACTTGAATATTATCTATAAGAGAAGGCACATGTACACATTTAGTTGATAAGCTCATATTTCCGTTAAGGAACCCAAATATTATTTATAAGGTGCATGGTGGTATTAGCTGGCTTACTAAATGGCTTTTCCTGTTTTTTATGGTCTGTGAAAGTTTTCTATCCATGGTAATATTTTGAATATTTTCTAATTCATGTATGCATGAATTTGTTATTCTAATAAGTTAATGGATTTTCACAACATATTCTTAACCAGGAGAAGACCCTCTGTTCACTCAGAAAAAATAAGATTAAATACCACAGTATACCCTGGACTACACTACTGCCCTGCACTGACAAGCCATGAATAACTTAACTGTTACTTGTGTTCAAATGTCAGCACTGTGTTGCTGATGTACCGTTGTGCCTTAATGATCAATAAACACCCTTTAAACTGGACTTCTTTGTATTGTTTTATGTCCAATTGAATGAACTGTATCTGAAAATTTGTGAACATGCCTAAGCATTTTCACTTTGGGAAACTTAGAAAACTGAAGGGGAACATTGTCTCAATGAAGTCATCAATTATCATTCCTACCCAATAAAAGGATGAAGCTATCAGAATAAATAGAGGGATAAAGGATTCACTATTGCCCCTCCAGAATTTTATTCTAGGAATTTTAGATGCTTTGAAACAGTGTTTGAACCTTCATGTTGGGAAGTATTATATAGAAAATATAACTGATCAGTTGATTCATTAGATATAAAAAATCCAAATGATGACTTTCCTTTTAATGTTTGGTCAGCTAATACTTGTGACCTCACTATTTCTAAAACTATTCTGTATTCTGTATTATATGTTTTGCAAGCAATCTTTAAATGTAAAAATGTATGGCAAATTCAGATATTCTGCACTCCATTGGTGACATTTAGACCTTGTAGCAAAAAAGGAAACCCAAAAATTTGATAAAATTTAAAATGAGCTTTTTGAACACATTAATGTGGAATCAAAGGTGATGAGGGGGTGACTGGTGAAAATAAATAACGGGAGAAATGACAAAAACAAAAAGGCACTTGAATTTTAGAAATGAAACATAAATGAACTATGAAAAAGACTGAAAATATGACTAATTAAAGGATTAAGTGGCATCTAGTGGTGAGATTACAGATTGCAATCAACTGAATACCCCTTCCCTCACACTCCCCTTTCAAGCGTTTAGGAGAATCTACGGTGGCCACGAAACTCGTGAAAAACGCAAAAGGCCCTCTCTAGAGCCAGTGTTTGGTTTGTCCTTTCTGGGTTACTGTTGAAACATGGCGGGCTCCGTAGAAGACGACCCGCTCCATGGATGTATTTTAAGAGCATCCATGACCCGCTCCCTATGTAGATCATGGATGTATAATGAGCATGATGTAGATTTAAAGGGCTCATTCCAAGGTAACGAAAACACAACAATTCTTATTTTCAGGTGATTATACACTAATTAAAACATACTTATGAATATTATATTCCATCTCTGCAAAGTCTGTTCATTATTTTAAAATGTATTGATTGATTAATCTATTTATTCATGTAATTTTTTAAAAATCGCCTAACGTTAATTATTTAGTAAACATTGAACACTTTGGGCCTCCATACACTTCCGGTTGTGAATTTCTGAAATCAAACTTTTTGATTCCTTTTATAATCAGTATTTTTTTTTAGCCATCCAATGTATTTAAGTTACATTTTATAATTACCTACATATATACTCGTTATTATAACGCGCTACATTGAAAGCATACCTTAGTGTACATTACCAGTAGTCTATTTTTATATTCATACTAAAGCTAATTTATGTTACTCGCAGTCTATTTCAGTTGTCTTGTTGTTTCATTTAAAGAAAGTCACCTATTTTCGAGCACATTTAGTGGCCCATTTAAAATCGATATTCTCACCTGACACAGCTGCCTCACTAAAAAGAGAACTATTATTATACCAGTCACACCACTGGCTGCTCATTCAAAAAGAGCTGCTCAAATGTCAGACCACAGGCTTCTTACAGGGGGGAGGAGTTAAACCCCAGACAAACCCGCAGCATAAACCAACTCGGCTATGTGGTTGTTCGTGTCCTACCGAGAGCGATCCGAGAGTTGACGGTAGGAGGATCTGACAGACACCGGATTATCAAAGATTAACACAGTGACTGTGCAGCATCGGCGGACAGGTGAGTAAAGATGCCGGTACGGTCGCTGTCTCTTCAAATCCTTATTGCTTCTGCATGGTTGAGGATATGCATGCTTCCATGCACACAGACAGTGAATGGGCTGTAGCTACAGCATGCACACAGCCGCTGAGTCGGGTTGGAGCCTTAACAATTTGTTTAAAGGTTGTTTCGGTCGCTTTGAGATAATGCAGTGTTCCTCATTTATCCCCAGCCATCGCTTGTTGTCTCTCGTAGCCCAAATATTACTCAATTCCTGCTCAGTCCTCATGTTTATGATAGTTTTATCTTACTTAATGGTGCCCGGAATGATCAGAGATAATCCTGCAGGCTTCCCCTTGGATTTGCATGTTTTCATGTGATGCAATATTCCTTTAAAATTTCATCGCCCTGCTGCAGTTTTGTTCTTTGTGGAAAATTTTTGTTTTTAAAGTCACAGCAGCCTGTCACCTGACCCTTGTTTGCAAACAATAGCTTCTACACATGTAATACTGTGACCTTTAAATAGACTTAATAACATGTTTAAACTCACAATTCTGAGATGTTTCGTTAAAGAAAATGCTGAAAACCTACATAAATATGTGACAGTGAAGCCGAGTTAAAATGCCAAATGATTTACAAAAATATCAGCATAAGCTGTGGAGTTTAGATGCATCTTTTGTGTTGTAAATGTACAGATTACTGAGAAATGTGTGTGTGAGTGTGTTGTAAGCAGCAAAATTAAAGGAGCGATGGCTTATATAAGCTTAGTGGAGGCCTAACAGATACCACCACATTGGGAAAACAATGGTCCCAGACTGAATTCCTGAAAGAGATGATAGATTAGAAATGCAGGCAGAGAGAGAGGATCATAACAAATGCAATGTATCTGTGCAACTGTATTGATTTTGTGAATGAAAAGTGTTTCTCCTCCCTCCCTTCACTTTCAAGCAGTATCTCACCTGTTCCCTTATCACTACAGTGTTTGTTACAGAGCCGATAATCTCCCCCTCTCTGTCTCCAGTTAGTCACAGATTCAGAAGCAGCTTTTTTCTCTCTTCACCATGGCTGAGACTAAGGGGAAATTCGACTTTGCCATCGACCGGGGTGGCACCTTCACCGATGTATTTGCCCGGCTTCCTGATGGCCGTGAGAGAGTCCTGAAACTACTGTCCCGCGACCCCCAGAACTACAAAGACGCTCCCACTGAGGGGATCCGCAGAGTCCTGGAAGAGGTAACATGATGGGATAGATGGATGGATGGATAGATGTATTAATACATACTGTACTTCTCTGATATATTAGCAAGCACTTTTTTAGTTCACATTACGTTTATACAAAGAGTTTTGTGGGATTAGAGGTCAGGAGATTAAGAAATACAGGTGGAGGTAGCCTGAAGTCTTAAATGTTATGTTACTGGAGAGTAAAAGGCTGGATTTGGATTGAAAACCTGTATTAGATGCCCTTCACTCACTCGCTAACACAGAGTAAGTGTGGTTGAGATTTCCAAGAGAGCTGTCTTGATTTGAGCGTCTCAAATCCCAAACTATGCCCAAATGAATTTTTAGATAATCAGACAGTATGAGAGCAGATAAAACATGTCTGCAAACACAATCAGACAACTATAGAAAGAGACGCCATATTATGTAATATCATATAATATCATGTCATACAGTTACATCATCTGTATTGACTGTATATGACATATTTCTGTGCATTTCTTCTCAGGAAACAGGCCGCGTCTTTCCTCGCGAACAGCCCGTAGACACCTCTCTGATTGGCTGGATCAGAATGGGCACAACGGTGGCTACCAACGCTCTGCTAGAGAGAGAGGGAGAGAGGACCGTTCTGCTGGTCACGAAGGGCTTCAAGGACTTGCTGCACATTGGCACACAGGCCAGGCCAAAGCTGTTTGATTTGGTTTGTAATGCTTGTTTTCTTAAACCGTGAAGATATACATACAGGTGAAAAAGTACACAAATTAATTACTTGACCCTGAGTAGCCACTCACAAACACACTCCAGTAGCTCATCATCATTATGCCTTTTTGGCTGTAGCCTATGTGGTGTTCATGAGTATCCTTGGCACAGGGCTAATGCCCGCTCAAGGTTTAGTCATTATCTCCTGTTAGAGAGACAGGGGTGAGGTCTTGGAATTTGCACCAAGACCAGTGTACCATTAATGGTTTAAGTGGTCACTTATCTGTGAAGCTACAGAGCAAACTGTCAGAAATGCCGTGGAAGAAAATGTTAGATAGAATGACACTGTCTGTTATTCTCCTATAAACTTTCTTTGGTTTATTTTAAGTGCTATTCACATACAGTAGAGCTAAACTATATCTATATGACAAACACATGGAAGTTTACCCTGATCACTGACTTCGTTACTGTCATGCTGACATCATTTGGTATGCATGTTGCAATATGTTATTCTCATTCTTATCTGTATGTCATTGGCATGTGCTATTTGTCAGATGTTTTTCTTATCAGTGCACCTGCTCTGAATTTACATAACGTATGGGTGTCTTTGCATTCAGGAGGTGGCAGTGCCTGAAGTGCTGTATGAGGAGGTAATAGAGGTCGATGAGAGAGTCGTCCTCCAGCAAGATGGCTGCCAGCTGCCTAGGAAAGATCCCAAACGTGTTGTCACAGGTGTGAAACAAAACTATTTGTGCTCATTTTTTAAGTGTCGTAATACTAATGCTGATAATCAGCATTAGTATATTCTGGGGCTCTACTGGAATATCTTTGCATGGTTTACATTTCAAAAGTTAATCTTATACTGGCCCTTAATGCAGCCCCTCAGTTCAGCCTCTGTTTGAAACAGGCTGTTTTAGCTCTTAAAGAGCCCCTACCGATGAGCCCAATCCAATTGGCCAGCCCCAGAGGCTACATAAATAAACAATGGAACAACCTTAGCAACACTGGCTATGGAACAGCCCTGGATTTTGACTTGAAAGCGGCATTTTTACATAAGTTCACCTCAAGTTTTGGAACTTTGACCATGTTAAACACAGACATCTGACATTATAACAGTATATAAATGACCGATCAATCACAAAAAACATGATATGTCCCCTTTAAAGTTTTGGTCAGAACCCTAAATGAGCCACAGACCCATTCACTTGGCTCCATGAATGGCAATGTCAGTCTGATGGTTGGTCCATCACTTTGGTCCAGATTGAAATATCAGTTTGTACGTATATAAATTTTGCACGTATATCCATGGTGCACAGTGGATGAATCCTTCTGACTTTGGTAATCTTCTGACTTTTTATCAGGTCAAAAATATTTATAACCACGTACATGCAAAGTAATGACATTCCCATCAGCGTCAGCTGTGCTTTGTGTTTAGTGCTAATTAGCAAATGTTAGCATTCGAAAAATGCTTAACTCAGCTGGTAAACATTAAACCTGCATTAGCAATGTTAGCATTGTCACAGAGAGCATTTTAGCATGTTAATGTTAGCATTCATTTCAAAGCACCACTGTGCCTAAGTATAGCCTATATAGTATAGCTAGTAGAACTGCTGTCATGGCTGAGGACTAACTAATTCTTGTTTTACTACTAATACTTGCTCATTTATTTTATATTTGTTTGAGTCAATATATATCATATGAACATATACATATTTTTTACGCATATTTTTTGTCAACTCAAAAAGTCAAAACCCCGTCTTTTCTATCTTTTTCCCTCAGTTGTACTTCCTTGAGTTCTCCATTCTATCATTCAGTATCTCTTCCAAATTCTGTCAGAGGTTACAGAAATACAACAAACAAAATACACTGTATATTTGGTTGGGAATGTAGGAATGTAATCCACTGACACACACATGGTAAACTGCTTTGGATGAGAGCATTGACTGAATACTTTACATTATTTGAGATAATCCTGATAATCTCTGCGTGTGTGCTGGTGTTCCTCAGGCAGCACAGGGGATTCTCTGGAGGTGTGGAGGGAGCTCAATCTGGAGCGCGTGGAGAAAGACCTGAGAGGAGTTCTGTCCCGCGGGATCACCAGTCTGGCTGTACTTCTGCTGCACTCATACACGTCAGTACAGCTTGTTTCTGTACTTTTCAGCATGGAGCCATATTTGCTCAAACTCCTAATCTCATTTCTTCTCTCTATTATCTCTCTGTTTTTAATCCCTTTTTCCTTCTCTCACAATCTCCATGCATGGGACAGATTTTATTAATTATTTTTACTGCCACTTTACTACTTACTTATAGTACTCTCTTGTTTTTCTTCTCTCACTGTCTCTGTGGGAGCAGTGTTATGTACACTGTACATGTCAGAGGTGTCTGGTGTCCAGTAGCCTTTTTTCTACTGTGTGTGCAACCCATGTGATTTACTGGGTGGAAGTTCATGGTTTTCTTCCCATCTCTTCTCTCTTAACTTCAAGTCTATTCCCAGTTGTTCCTTGAAATCCATTCACATTTGAAGAAACTACCTCTGGTTTCTAGTAGTGAAAGCTATCAAAGCAGCTTGATTCAATTGAAATGTGTTCAAGAAATCAGCAGTTGACCAACATTTTAGCTTCCTGTTGCATATCACAGACAAAGCACACATGCTTTTCTTTCCAATAGGAAAAAAGGAAGAAGGTGGTTTTGAGGCTTTTAAGTGATTACACAAACACAATATACTGTGCAGCAGCGGTGAAATTACATAAGAGCTATACTGTATGTTTGACTTGCATTCCAGCTCCACCACATTCCTCTCCCCCTCTCTCCCCTCTCAGATGGTCTGACCATGAGAAAGCAGTGGGTGCCCTGGCGCGTCGTCTGGGCTTCACCCAGGTGTCTTTGTCCAGCGAGGTCATGCCCATGGTGCGGGCAGTTCCTCGGGGTTACACCGTCTGCGCCGACGCCTACCTCACACCCAAAATCCGGCAGTATTTAAAGGGCTTCACCTCTGGGTTCGAGGGTGCCCTGAAGGTGTGTCCTGTGTTTTTTTCTCACATCAGTATGTGTGTTGCTTTCTCAAGTACTTAGTCTACTATGGAGGTATAAATTAGGTCATTCATGCTCTAGGCCATGCAGAACACAGACATGATTTTCCAGATATTCCAGTAGCTCTGTAGTGACGGTTTAAAAAGTGGACAAGTGAGGGAAATTATCCTTTCACCTACTGGAAAACTAAAACCATTATTTGCCACAATACTTTTTAAAATCAACATTTATTATCCTTTTTAACAGAAAAAATACAATTTTGCATACAGAGTCAGATATGTGATTTTGAGGTTTAAAACTACTTTAATATCTAAGTTCACATTTTTTTGTAGTAGTGGCCAAATAGCTTTTATATATGACTTAATTACATCTGACTGTTAATGATGATCTCCTTTTTCCCTGTGTCCTCAGGATGTGGACGTGCTGTTCATGCAGTCAGATGGAGGTCTGACTCCCATGGAACAGTTCTGCGGTTCACGGGCCATTCTGTCCGGCCCTGCAGGAGGTGTGGTGGGATACGCCATCACTTCATACAGCCAGATGGAGAAAAAACCTGTGATTGGCTTTGACATGGGTGGTGAGTCAGGGGAAACGTGGAGGGAGTAAGTTTAGCACCTTGAATAAACAGCAAGTACACAGACTGTGGGAGTAACTTCCTGGTATTGTTTTGTAGTTCTTTTTTGCACAGTCTTAAACTTATTACATGTTTACTTTATTTCTGACTTATACTTATTTTTACACGATCTTTACAAATGGTATTAAGCACAAAAATTTAATTACATCTGGAGAAACTTTTTTAGACTTCATGCTTCTCGTCCTCCTGACTCCTTCAGTGTTGTCTTTCCCTCCAGGAACATCCACTGATGTGAGTCGGTATGCTGGCCAGTATGAACATGTGTTTGAGGCTACCACAGCCGGGGTTACCCTGCAGGCACCTCAACTGGACATCAATACTGTGGCTGCAGGCGGAGGGTCAAGACTCTTCTTCAGGTCTGTCAGCGAATCAACATCACTCACATTGCTCTTGAATATTCAAAACTAAATTTCACAGTGATTCATATTACAAAAAAAGCATGCATTAGTGTCAGCATGCAAGTAAAGTGGCAGTATTGTTAAGAGTTAATTTCATTTTTGAACTTCATCAAAAAGAGTGAACATTTCCCAGTAGCAGTTTTTATCACTGACCACATAATTTATGCGTACATCTTGGTTCCAGTAGATCATTTACTCAGTGGAGCACTTGTAAAGGTTGGAATGTAAAGGAACAGCCTTTAATTGAAAGACCTTGTGTGTCTGAAAAGTTGGACAACAAATTAAGAAATTTAAAGTATTATATCAATCTTTTCAGAATAATGAAGCTTTGAAAGTTTGAGATTTGATGTAATCTTGCTAAGATTCTGGTCATGTACTCTCACAGACACAGTTCTTTTTCTGTTTCTCTGATTTTAGCTGTTTTTAATAGAACTCTATTAATTAGATTTGTATATTCAATTATTTACTTAAAACTCTTTTATGCTCCTTTTTCCTGTTCTCCTTTCTCTGTTTTCTCTTCTTCCTTTCTCAGATCAGGGATGTTTGTGGTTGGACCAGAATCTGCAGGTGCGCATCCAGGACCGGCCTGCTACAGAAAAGGTAACAGACTTATTGTTATTATTCCTCACCTTTTCCTTTATTTCTGTTTTACCTTTTCCAGTTTAGCTTCTTTGGTAGATGGTAAATTATACATTTCTACCTCACATTTTTCACCCTCAGTGGTTTCACCCTCACTCTTTAAACCATTCTCATTCATACATCTGTCTGTCAGACAAAAATCGCAGGATTTGTGTGTTCTGATGTCCCTTTCCCTTCCCCCTTCCCTGAGTTGGTAATCGGGTTCAGCTGTGTGAGGGCTGTAAATTGGCACAACTCCAAGCTTCAGATGATATAACTCGGGCTTGCCTCATAGCTCTCAGTTGGAGCTGTAACTTGTGCTCTTTATTGTTGATGTTCCCTGTGGGAGAGTTGGGTAGTGGCTGGCTTAATTTTCTCCAACATGGTCTCCCGTTCCTCTCTACAGTTGTACTTGCACATTTCTCAGGCATTCACAATACTCATAAAATATGTTAACAAGATTGAAACACTAAATGGAGCATCATGCACAAAAACAGTCTTTTAAATATATGCACATGACTATGGAAAAACATAATATTGATTCCCTGTTGGATTTTCCTAGGTGGTCCTCTGACTGTGACCGATGCTAACTTAGCCTTGGGTCGCCTCCTGCCTTCCTTCTTCCCAAAGATCTTTGGGCCCGGAGAAAACGAACCACTGTCCTTAGAGGAGACCATGAAGCATTTCCGTCATCTGAGCCAAGAGATCAACCACTTCCTGTCTTCTAACCAATCACAGGCACTAATACTTACAGACATATTCTATATTAAGAGTTCTAATTGTCTTAATAATTATGTAAGGGAGTATTAATTATAACTGGCAAGTCATTTTTTGTGTGTTCATTTGCAGGTTGGTGCAAATGGCGCCCACCACTCACACAACAGCACGTTGCCAAACAACCAATCACAGATGAGTGTGGAAGAGGTTGCCATGGGGTTCATTCGTGTTGCGAATGAGGCTATGTGCCGGCCAATCAGAGCTCTGACACAGGTAATTTGGATATTGAAGTCTTAGTTCTAGCTTGATAAAAAAGTAACACTGTATGTCTTTAGATTTGTGGCTGTGTTGAACATTTAAAATCATGATTTCGTCTCTTTCCCTTCTCCAACCTCCCATACCCTGATAGGCTAAGGGCCATGATACATCTCAACATGTGCTGGCATGTTTCGGGGGGGCAGGTGGCCAACATGCATGTGCTATTGCCAGAGCCCTAGGGATGAAGACTGTATTTATACATAAGTAAGGTTGATAGATTGTGTTTATGTGTTGTATGCATGTGGCTGGGAGAGAGAGTGTGTATCTAACACACACAGAAATACAGTATAACAGGTAATTTAAAATTGCACAATGGTCGTAGCAGCTCCTTTTCTTTTATCTGTTCATTGACAACAGACAACATAATCCATATTGATGTAATGTGTGTTTGTGTCCTAGGTACAGCGGCGTGCTGTCGGCCTACGGTCTGGCTCTAGCGGATGTGGTGGAGGAGGTGCAGGAGCCGTGCTCACTGCAGTACGAGCAGAACTCTTTCACTGAGCTCAACCGCAGGGTGGAGCAGCTCTCAAAACGCTGCCACGATACACTGTGCGCACGCGGATTCACCAGGTCGGCACCAACACATACCACATGCTCATGCTAACCTCATGCCTCACCAGGTGTTTGTTGTCTACCACGATATATACAAAAAAAAAAAATACCATGTTGATTTTCCCATTGAAATACCAGTAATGTTACATTGTTTGAACAATCTTTGTAGAAGACAAAAGTGCACCAGACTAAAGCATTTTGTGTTTCTTGTCCTCTCAGCGGTCAGATTACCACTGAAATTTTCCTCCACCTGCGTTACAAGGGCACAGACTGTGCTCTCATGGTTACCGCCGCCGGTCACCCCAGCAATACCCAGTCCTGTCGAGCCGGCGACTTTCACAGCGCCTTCACTGAACGGTTAGCTCTTTGTTAACGCATTTGTCTGTTTCATTGTTTCAACCATGTTTTCACTTATGAGTAGATTAGATGGCAGTTTACTCTTCTCTCTGCCTATTTTTATTCTATTTACACTGTATAAGCAAACACAACATCAGGTTAATGTGTCCTTTCTCCATAAGAGATAAGCTTGGTAAACTTTGGAGCGGAGATTTGTTTACACTTCTCATGTTTTCTTATGTTCCCTCTAACCTGTACATTTCTTTCTCAAACCCCTCCTCTGTTCTTTTTTTTCCTTTCTAGGTATCTGAAGGAGTTTGGCTTCACCATCCCAGACAGACCTATCATGGTTGATGACATCAGAGTGAGGGGTTGTGGCAAATCTGGTATCAAATCAGTGTATAAAACAAAGATGGGACAAGGACAGGCCAAACCTGTCATGGTAAATGAACACACACACGTACACACACAATTGTACAACTTGGAACAAAACAGAAGTTGATACTAATTTGTTCTTCACTGTAGATGACAAAGTGTTACTTTGAGGATGGTTACCTTGACACCGCTGTGTATCTATGGGAGGAGCTGCCGTGTGGTCACAGCATCCAGGGACCAGCCATCATCATTGACAAGAACAGGCAGGAATTTTACACTTACTACCATTACTACCTTTCATATGTATATCTTTTGTCATTATAGTATTTTTTATGCTTAATTTATCTAATACTTTTTTGTTTTTAAAATTCCAGATGTTAAAATATGTTAAATATGGTTAAATGCTGCCTGTTTTGTTGCATTGTTGCTTTTCCAGTGTGAAATTTTTATGGACATGAGCACATATTCTGCTACCTTTACTTTTAAAGTAAACCCGGTCTTAATTGAGGTCTTTAAATGCTTTCAAAAATCAGTAATACTGTATTTAACCTGTATAAACATCTGTTCTTCTATAATTTGTATTTTTTTTCTCCTTCAGCACCATCCTGGTGGAGCCGTGCTGTGAGGCCTGTCTGACAGAAGGGGGCGACGTGTGCATGACTGTAGGCTCTGACCCTCACTGTGCCCTGGGCACAGAGCTCAACACTGTGCAGCTTTCCATCTTCTCTCACCGCTTCATGAGCATAGCAGGTCAGTGAATGTACAGCTACAGAGGAAATGGGATGGAGAGCGATGAATTGGGGAGAATGAGGAAAGAGCAAAGAGATTGGTTGATTTAAATTATTGGGTTTAAAAGAAGTGTTCTCTTTCTTCACTTTAAGTTTTTAGTTTCATATTTTACTGCTCGTCCTTTCCTTTAACGTGTCTATCAGCCTGCTCAGTTCTGCTCCATCTTTCCCCGTCTACAGAACAGATGGGCAGAGTTCTCCAAAGAACCTCCATCTCCACCAACATCAAGGAACGTCTTGACTTCTCCTGTGCTGTGTTTGGACCAGACGGCGGTCTTGTGTCCAACGCACCACACATCCCTGTCCACCTGGGTGCCATGCAAGAGACTGTCCAGTACCAGGTGAGGGATGTGTAGGTGTTTGTGTGTGTTTTTCTGAGTGCAGATATGTCACTGAAGCAACACAGACAGAGTGAATGAAAGTATATGCTTCTTGTCTGCAGATCAGATCACTGCAAGGCAATCTGAAAGAAGGAGATGTGATTCTGAGTAACCACCCATGTGCTGGAGGAAGCCACCTCCCAGACCTCACAGTCATCACACCAGTCAGTCTGTCAAGCTATTATTCAGCATCCTTGCTCTCTTTAATGTCACTGGTTTCTTTTTCTTATACACCTCTCCTGTCCTTTTCTAACTCGATCTCATTCCCTCCTTTTCATCCCAGGTGTTTAGAAAAGGGGTGAGCAGTCCAGTGTTCTTTGTAGCCAGCAGGGGGCACCATGCTGACATTGGAGGCATCACTCCGGGCTCAATGCCCCCTCACTCTACCTCCCTTCAACAGGAGGGCGCTGTCTTTATTTCCTTTAAACTTGTCACCGGTGGGGTCTTCCAGGAAGAGGGTAAGACAGGAGGAGATCAGGCCCCTAAGAAGTGTGCCAGGCTTTGAAGCCAATTTGGCATTTTTCCCTCACACAATCATGTGAAAAGGAACTGTAAAACAGCCCACCCAGAATAACTCATTTCACTATCAGACTTTGATCCATTCGGTCTGATCACATTTGGAAAGTCTAGAAGAGCTGCACGATCCAGACAAAGTTTTGTCAAATAACAATAACAAATAACAAATAGCTCATACTTATTACAACTGCCAACCATTTTCCAAAGCATACCATAAATGTTTTGCGTGATTACCAACCTTCCCTGGCAGGAAAACTCACAAAACTACCAGTGTGCTCCTGCATGGAGAGCTCACAGAATCATTGTTTTGAGTCAACATGTGCTGAGCATTTTTAGTCTGTCTTCTTTAACATTCACGTCACTTTCATCCTTCTTTCTTCCCATAATGATCTTGTTTGTCCCTCTTCTCCCTGCTGCATTCTTCCCTCGGCTTCTCTATCAGCTGTAACTGAAGCCCTGATGGCTCCAGCCCAGTACCCAAACTGCTCTGGGACTCGTAATCTCCATGACAACCTGTCAGACCTGCGGGCTCAGGTGGCAGCCAATCAGAGAGGCAGCCAGCTGGTGGGGGAGTTGATTGACAGCTACGGGCTGGCTGTGGTCCAGGCGTACATGGGGTACATTCAGGTAACCGTGGCTGCAAGTGAAACAATATGAAAGAAAAGCAAAAATATTGTATTTCTGAGAAGTAGTGATAGTAAGAATCACAGCCTGTGTGACCTTTGTGTTTCAGAGTAATGCAGAGCTGGCAGTGAGGGATATGCTGAGAGACTTTGCACATCGTCGACGGCAACAGACAGGCGCCTTGGAGGTGGAGTCGGAGGATTTCATGGATGATGGGACGCCAATCAAACTGCGGGTCCAGATTAATGAAGAAGAGGTGTGCACGGAGAATCTCATTGTTTAGTAAATAATCCTGACATTTTGTCACGCACAAACCCAGAATATAAATATTACAAACTTACTTTAACAAGAGGTCAGCTCATTACTTACATGTAATAAAATGTAAAAAACCTCCATCACCACAGGGCAGTGCGGTGTTTGACTTCACAGAGACGGGGACAGAGGTTTGGGGGAACTGCAATGCTCCTCGGGCCATCACCCTCTCTGCCCTCATCTACTGTCTGCGCTGCATGGTGGGACAGGACATCCCCCTCAATCAGGTGAAGATGGTTATTCTAGGAAGTTTATTCTAGATGGGGTTTAAGTTATTTGTAAGGTTTGACTTTGTGTTTTTTGGTAGGCAAGCTCAGAGCAGCTTTGGGACACCAGATGCTTTTAACACACAGGAAAATCCTTGTACTTAAAAACACATTAAAAAAATGTTAATATTCATGGTTTTATTAATCAGCTTTTCCCTTTTTTTACATTCAGGGCTGTCTTGCACCAATCAAAGTCATCATCCCCCCGGGCTCAATCCTCCAGCCTTCCCAGAATGCAGCTGTGGTTGGAGGAAATGTACTCACATCCCAGAGAGTGGTTGACGTCATTTTTAAGGCGTTCGAGGTGTGCGCCGCCTCGCAGGTGAGAAAGTGGGGGGGGGGGGGGGGGGTGGGCCAACATGTCTCTGTGTGCATGAATGTAGTTCTACTTGTGTTGCCTGCTAATTTGTTGGCATTGTTATTATCAGGGCTGCATGAACAACATTTCGTTTGGCAGTGAGAAGATTGGTTACTATGAGACAGTTGCCGGGGGAGCTGGGGCGGGGCCAGGCTGGACTGGGCGCAGTGGAGTTCACAGTCACATGACCAACACCCGCATCACTGACCCGGAGATTCTAGAGAAGAGGTGAGACATAAGATTTAAAACAACAAGGTGCTGATTGTAAAGCCTTTGATTATAATACTTATTGTAATCTGTATGTTTCTGTTTGCTGCTGTTTGTCTGGTGTTCAGGTATCCAGTAATTTTGGAGCAGTTCTCCCTGCGGCCGGGCTCAGGAGGTGCAGGGAAATACTGCGGTGGAGACGGTGTGATTCGGAAACTGATGTTCAGGGACCACGTGGTTCTGTCTGTACTGACTGAGAGGCGATCCACCCGCCCGTACGGCCTCCAGGGTAAACCGTCAACCTTTGAACGTCTCTACAACACTCCTCAGCAGTCAGTGACCAGTGGCCTCTTTTCTTCTAATGTTTATATTGTCTTTTCTCTCTGCTGGTCAGGGGGTGAGGATGGTGCTGCAGGGCTGAACCTGCTTCACAGAGCAGACGGTAGAGTCCTCAACCTGGGAGCCAAGACCAGCATCAGCATTCAGCCCGGGGTAAGACTGCACAATATGTGTGTTTGTGTAATAATTCTTTATTTTTTACTTAACTGGATTTTTTTTTGCAATTGCATGAAAAAGCTATGTATTTTAATTACATGATTTCATTCTAAAATGCTAATGATACACACATATTGTAAGTTTTTTGGGGTCAAAAACTCAGCAAGGTACCATTAAGTTAAATTTCATGTTTAAAATGTATCTCCGGCTTCCTGGTTTTCATAAAAGTTACTATAACCTGATGTTTTGTCAGCCATATCCACTCTTTTTCTGCGTGTCTCCCTCTACAGGACATGTTCTGCCTGTACACCCCCGGAGGAGGAGGACATGGAGTGGAAGAGGAAGCAAATAGAAGACCCCAGACTAAGCGCAGGCGCTTGAATGAGACTTTCCCTGAGAGAGGCAGCGTCTTTGAATACCGAATGGCACAAGAGGGAGTGTGAGAAAAGATGAGAGAAAAAGGGAGAGTGAACAGACAAGTCAGAAGTAAGAGGAGAGGGAGAGAGGTGGGAACTCAAGCAGAGTGACAGATGGAAATGCTGGAGTTGAAGATGAACAAGGAAAAAAAATCATAGTTATACTGTGAGAAATAAGAAGCACTTGTTTAAGTCAGAAGGGAAAACAACATTTTAAGCCTAGAGATAGGCAAGCAACTAACAGTTTCTACTCACATTGTTTTTAGATAATACTGTTTTGCAGTATCTGGTGCTAACAGATATTCAGTAGACATTTAACACAAAGAGATGTCATCTTTTATCAGGGTTTATGAAAAACAGGCTGTGCCGCACTAGCAGGCCACGTGACTCACCAGTAGTAGCTCAGGTTAAAGTGTCAATGAAATTTGTTTCTCAGTTAAACTTAATATTCCACTTGTTAGTCGCAATATTTTTCATATCACTAGCCAAGAAAACTCTGAGTAACCCTTAGCAAATCTTGCAGCACCATTTTGATAACACATATTCCAGTGTGCATTTCATTTTCTGGAGATATACTGTATGTATTTTCCTGATTAAACTTTTTTTTTTTTAATTAGTTCTAGTCTAACTGTTCAGGATAAAGCCAACCATGTGAAGCTGCTAATCTGTTTTAACCGGAAAAACCACTTATCTAACACTAGTACTTGATGGTGTGGTTATTTTAACAGAGCAGACAAATAAACCTCATTTCTGCTAATGAGACTGACCTTTTTTCCCTTCAAATCATATCCTTCAAGAGAATAGTAGTTTTCAATTCATAGTTTTTGGAGTGTTGGACAGGAATCCATTAATACAACACATTGAATTAATAAAAATTCTGTTAGATTTATTTATCAAATTGGAAAGCAGAACTGTATGAGCATGATTTGGGACATCACAACTAGTCTGAAAGCCAATTTTGGTCCAGTGTGCAACTCACACAAGCGTGATGTTGAAACTTGAAGCTTATAGTGCACATACACTGAGAATAGACTTTTCAGTGAAATAGGAGACATCTTGTGTCCATCAGTAAAACGTTTGAAATGAAAAATATTTGCATATTCATAGCTTCTGTCATGTTTAATTAGGAGGGAGGAGTGGATGTCATTTTAAGAAATTTTAACTAATTAACTGAACTTTTTTGTGGGAATAATTTATCGGACACAAATTATTATTCAAAGCAGAGTATTTTTACATATCTTAAGACATGTCTGGACGGAATCTTTAAACACTTTGAATACTTGTCTGGTCATGTTGCCCATGAACATTGATTTAGCTCATTTTAAGTTATTTCTCAATGGGGAAATAAATTTAAACTTTACTGCCTCCAAGTGTTTGGAAAATACACAACACATACTGTACACTGCAGATGAGTTATTGGTCATTTAGGGACTTGCCACAATAAGAAAAATGTGCAACTTAATAGAATGTGAAAACCAGTCATACATGCAAATTCATGAGAGGGAGTGTGATACAACCCAGAATGTTTTGTGTGTGTGTTTGGGGGAAGGGGGAATGTCCCAAGTGGAATCCCCCTCCTCCAGTCTTTGAGCCAGGAATGATCTGGGAGCATCGGAGGAAGGATGGTGAAGGAGTGCAGGCATGCGTAGGCAGCTGATAAAGAGATAGCGGCCACTGCGGTGGAAGCAGCAGGAGGCTGACGGCTGCTGGACTGTTGATGTAAATCAGCTGACTGTATGTGTGTGTGTTTGTATGTGTGTTCTGGAAACTCCAATAGAGTGGCCATGGGCCATGGATCAAAGATAGTTTCCTTGTTTATGGATTACAAATCCTGTGGTAAAACAATATATCATATTGAGAGGATTTGAGACTCACCCCCTGGTGCTGCCCGGAATGATCTCTCCGCTTTATCCACTGACTAATCATCAGCTTTAGAGATCTGTGGTCTCATTATGGAAGAGTGAGAGACTCTGTGTGGACAGAAAACAAGCATGAATTCAGTGGAAATCCATATTTATAAAAATACAATATCATGCAATTAAATAAAAATGAAACGCTAACCTCAGCCAGTCTTTCTGGAAATGAAAATGCAACCGCACAAAGATCTGTTGTTATAATCAGAACAGCATGTCATTAGTCAAACTGTACATTACATTCAGAGGCTTTTACGAGACAGGAAAACTGAAATTGTGGAGCAGAATAGCTGTAAAGGCAATCACAAAAAAAAACTTCTGCGTGAAAAATGTTTCTCAAAAAGTGCAAATACACTAAGAGAGAAACATTTTTAATTCCACTAAAAGACTGAGAGAACATGCAGCACTACCTCAAACTAACTTGATAGGTTTTCCTTTAAATATCTAAAAAAAAATTGAAATTTTTCCTTTTCATTTTTGGCAGCCAATTTACATGAAAATAATAAATAAACATAGAGATGGTATGCTACCTGGCAGTTTTTACATTATACCGTTAACTTTTTGTGTCATTTTTGTGTTAAAACAATTATAATCAGAGGGTTTGAAATAGAAAGTGACCTCCTGCCTCCACTGGTGTAGCTGCTTTAACTCTCCCTCTGCCATATATCTGCAGAACTATGTACATATGAATGACTAGAATACAGTAAGTTCTGATTTATGGAACAAATGTTAACACTTTAAGGAAAGTAATTTCCTTTAATGCAGCATTAATTCTCATGTGAGAAAAAAACAACTCAAATTCTAAACTGTAAATGTGAACCAAACAAACATGAGCTTTTTACTATCTATACAGGTTTGGTAACTCATGCAAGTTGAAATGTTCAGCTACAAAGACGTAGAAAAGTCAAGCAAGTAATCTGGTCAGGACTAAACCAGCCATTTCAACATTAATGATTCAGTGATAAAATAGCTTTCAACCTGTAAAGATTCACATTCACACCATAAAAATGATTGTGCAGTTTCAGTTTACTTATTACCATATACAACGCAGAGCAAGACAGTTAAAATAAACAGCATTTTATTAGATACCCTGTTCAGCACCATAAACTTCTTTTGATACTTCAAGCTGTTTCAATTTCAGCTCAATACTGTACAAACCTTTAACAAAACCACAGGAAAATGGCAAAAAACTAACAAAACATTCACCTGTCAAGGTAGGCAGACATTCATAAGAGATGTTTCCTTTGGAAGATGATCAGAACGACATCAAAACAGTGCAAATAACCCGCAGTCCAAACTCCACATCAAACATGTTTTAGTCCATTTTAAAAAACCTGAGTTAGGTAGTGGTGGTTGTGCCGTGGTAGATTGTCTCCAGTGTCATGAGAACATGCTGCAATTGCAAAGATTGACTACAATCTAAAATGTCAATTTTCTTCACTAAAAATATTTTTTGTAATGTGAAAACTAGTCAAATATCAGCACAGAAGACATCAATAAATAGAATCCAAAATGAAAAAGCCAACCATAATCAGCCCTATTGATCAGGCTAATGTGCAGATAGTCCAAGCAATAGTGTAAATGACCTGTCCTGTATATTTAACCACAGGATTTTACCTGAGAAAGTAAAAAATAATGGCTGTTTTCATTGAAATACTGTCAGTTTTGTACCTACCAATCCTCTATTGCATACATATTTATATTGCATACATATACTGTGTTCAGTGGTGGCAGGAAAAACATTTGTCTGTACTCTGTAATTGGGTTTGACTTCATGCACCTTTGAAAATCCAGCTCATTTGTGTTTCACATGACCATAAAATCCAATAATAAAATTCACACAATACATTCAGCAGTCACAGTAGGTAGACAACATGCAGAAGCAATTCACGGAGGAAAGAAAATCATGGCAATAAAAAAAAAACAACTGTGCAAATAAGACTGGCAGTGCAAAGAGCCTGTAATAATACACACACATTTCATTGAAAGACTGAGGTAGATATTAGTTTGGTTGTATAGTTGTTTGAGGTAGCATTTCTCCAGTGAAAGCAATTAATACTTCACAGATTGATGAGAAACTTTTGAATGTGTACCTTAAAATAATAAATCACCGACTCTTAATTGTACTAAAAACAAGAATCCATCAACAGCACTGTCTGTAGTTCAGCACCCTTTTGCATATTGTCAACCTCTCTTGAGCTGGAGGTAATAACTAGACTTAATTTGGGAGAAGTTGCAGCAGAAATATGTTTTCTTTTCTTTGTGTAGCTTGATTTAAGCTCCTGAATTGTGTCATAGTGGTTTTACGACGGTGCATATTAAAGTGACAGTATGACTCAGTTTGAGTGAAGGAGTCAGTAATTCAGAGTCAGTCAGTACTGAGGATACCTGTTTATGGGAGGCCCGTTCTGCAAGGCGTACTGACTAGGTGGTTGGTGATGTGAGTGGGAGTTCTGATTGGCTGGGACCAGCACATCAAACACACTTTTATTTGGAGGCACAGACTGCAACATGTTGTCCAGGTCCATGATGAGAGGGGGGGCTTGGACAGAAACTCGCCCGCTTGGAAGGATGGGCCAATAGGCGTGACTTAAAAAGTGGCCCGGGGCCATAGGAGAGCCGCCATAGCCGTAGAGGGGGAGTCCACCATGTAGCGGCATTAGAGGCCCTCCATTGAACCGCATGCTGGGTGGTGCAACGGCATTGGGGGGAGCGTATTTGGCATAGGAGGTAGGGAGCTCCCACGGAGGTGCAACAGTCTCCCGACGAGCTGATTTGTGCAGTGGTGGTTTGTAATCGTCGTAACCATCTGACCCTGCTTCACCATCAGGAGGAACACGCTTCCCAGACAGTGACACCCCTTTCCACTCTTCATCAGAGGAGGAGGAGGAGGAGGTGGAGGCTGGGCTAGCAGAGCTGGCAGAAGCACTCCGGGCGGAGGAGGCGTAGCGAGGTCGTGGAGGGGGTGACGGCCGAGGGTGCTCTACCTCGCCCCAGCAGTCCCTGGTAGCCACATCTACATCCCCAGAGGCACTAGTCGGCCGCAGGCTGTGCAACAAAGAGTCGATAGCGAAGGATGAGTCAAGCTTGGGTAGGAACAAGTCCTCTTGGCGTGGGGAGAGGTTTCTGGAGCGCATGGGAGGGAGAGAGGTCACAGGGTCGGAGGGCAGCTCAGATTCTGGCTTGTGTCCCTGCAGGATGTAGGGGGCCAGATCCTGGGCAAAGATTGTCTCATCCTGACGCGATACAGCCGTGTTCTGCCTCTTGAGGAGCTCCAGGGGGACACGGCTCAGCTCCACAGCCCAGAAGTTGCCTTTGCCCTGGGGCTTCCCAGGGTCTTTCAGCACCTACAGGTGGAAGGAGGACTGACAATGAGTTTTTGGCCTGTCAACCTAGTCAGGCAGGACTGACCCATAGTTTCAGTTAACCATCACAATAACAGTAGATACAAGCTTCCAACTGGTTTGAGGCTTCAACCTAATCTTCAGAACATATTTCTATAACAGAGGGAAGCAAACCTCAACCTTATCAGTATTGTGCTCTCCTTATAACCAGGACACACACCATGCAAATCAGATGTTAAGCTTGTGTTTCATGAAGATTTCCATTGTCTTGTGACAAGACACAAGGCTAGATATGCATTTAACCATCTAATTTATTTTACAGTTTAAACATACAAACCTTAACAAAGCAGTCATAAGAGGAGAGGTTGTGTCGCACAGAATCCCGCCAGCCCTTGTAGTTTCCTTTAAAAAATGGGAAGAGAGTACTGATTTCCTTGAGGATCTAAAAATAAAGAAACAAAAAGAAAAGTCAGTATGGCAGCCTGGTTCAATGTGAGCACTGAAGAAGTTGCTTGACACAGTATTTTAGTAGGCCTATTTATGTAGGCCTAATTCAGCCACAGCTCTATTGAATTGCACACTTATGTGGTGGTGGCTGTTAACATTCCTACTGTTATCTACTAGATAGATAAAAGTTTACGTTACAGTAACTGTGTACATTAATTGGCTGCATACGTACACACAAATGCTGCACACTTCCATTGATAGTTGTTATCATTAAGACTGTACATTTCCTTTATATTCAAAATATCAAAAAAAATACCAATTAGACCAACTGCAACGTGATGTGACCATATACTGTATATCTTATCTATTTCCTGATACCGATCAGTTTCTGGTTTCACTGCAGTCCAACCTTATCAATGCAAACGAAGAACGATGCGGGTTGTTAGTCACTCAAATGTCATCAAACGTTGCTGTTTTGTGTCACTTCATGAACTGTAAACGATCTGTCAGTTTGCTATCAATACGTTTTAACAGAAAGGAGAAATTAACTCTGTGATACTTTCCCGATGGAAAGATACTAAAAAATTTTGTAGTTTGCCTGAGATTTATTTATAATTATAATAAAGTACTGTGAAGCTCAAAAGCAGTGCCATGCGTAAAATACACCATGCGCCATCTACATCCGAATCGCCTCAGGTATAGCACTGTGCACTCAAACACATAAGCAATATAAACTCATTTTTACCTCAGATAAAGTGAGCTTCTTCTCTGGGGACCTTTGAATGACCATAGCAATCATTGCAAGATAGGAATACGGTGGTTTCGGGTACCGCTGATAGTTCTTTTTCTTCCCACCGCTGGAACCGCTCTTCTCCCGATCACTGTTCCACGAGTCCCGGGTAATAGATTCCTGCTTAAAGTGGGCATCTTGGGTATTCGGGTACGATGATCCCGGTGGTGTGGCTTTATCCATGAGTGCCGTGGCACTGGTGAGATATTCAGGACGAGCTGCGGGCTTCTCGAAGCGCAGCGGCTGCTGGGGAACCATCGGAGCTGGATGATGAGTCCAGTGTTGGGCTGGGGAGCTCCGCGCTACACCGCTGATAGGAAAACTCTGCTGCGCATTTCTGTGGAAGTCAAGTTGATGGTCGTGATGTTCTCCCAGGTGGGACAGAGCGGGTGGTGCCAAGAGGCTCTGTCCCGGCCAGTGCTTTGTCATGCTGATCAGCCAGGGGGGGAGATCGGCCCGCACGTTCGGACAGGAGGACGGAGAGGGGGGAGGGAGGTCAAAGAGTCGGTCCTTAACTTCTGGCAGACTGCTGGCTCCAGGCTGACTCTATTTGAAGAGCAAACAATTAACAGTTTCATGTAAATCCCGCTGCGTAATGGAGGAGAGAATGACGCGTTATCTGAGAGCAGAATGACTGATCGCCCCGGGGGGCTGGGGAGGGTCTGTGTACGAGAGGGGGAGAGAGAAAGACAGTAAACCTGTAAATAACCCTAATATCAACATGCCACTTACAAACCAGAAATGCCGAGTTTGCTTTGGAAACATGCAGCGCTTAGAAGATGTACGCACGAAGGCCCCAAAGTGCATCTTTGGTATAAGATGCACTTACAAAGTTTATTTTGAACGATTTCAGAGACAAGAGCAACAGCTTCATCATTTTATTTCCTTAAAACGATACAATTAAACTAGTTTTTAATGACACTGAAGATTTCCCTTTCTATAGTGACACTTTCAGAGGCTAAAGGAAAAGTAAAGCTTGTGGGGGGCGGGGTGGGATACACGAAAGAGAAGTAATTTCGATTGAAGCTTACATGCAATCAACAATTTTTGGCGAGCAATATACATAAGGAATGGCTAATATACAAGCGTTGAAAGATTAAGAATTTGGCAATTGCAGTAATTTGAGAACCATTCCTCTCAATAGTCTTTATTTACTGAATTAGTCTCTGAAATTTGAAGGAATTGCAAAAGCTCATAATTTAAAAACAGAGGAAGAGAGTAAAAGTAGCCTAAGTGAACAGGTGATTATTGATATTCCAGAGAGTAATCCATACACATGCACACCCCTCTAACAGAAGACTCTACTTTGAGGAAGTTTTACAGTTTGTAACTGGTCAGCAGTTGCAGAATTTTAAAAAAAAAAATGGATGCGTAATTGTAATGCTCTAAGAAGGCGCAACAGTCGGGGGTTGTTTTGCGCACAGTAGGGTCTCCTCGGGCATATGCAGGATGTCATTCACTGTTGAGAGACTAAGTTTCGGGAATGCATGTCTTTTGTTCAAGTTAACGTAGTGCTAATGCGTAAACTCTTGCTGCCCAGCAAGACAGTGAAAACAAGTTGGATTAGAAGAAACCCCATTGGCAAGCTGGAGACTGTTCCCTTCCCAAAGAAGCTGCTTAGCATGTGAGGAAATACGGGAGCTATTCAACACCATTTGTGGGTTTTCTGGCGCTTACAAGCTGCTAAGTGTCCTAGTTGGGTAGGACATTCACACCTTGAGCAATCATGTTCCCCCCAATTGTTGTAAACAGCTTCAATATATCTCTCAGAGTTATTTTACTCAAGTCAAGAATCAACAAAACCACACGGTACCTTTTCTACATCGGGTCACTGTGGCACTGAGCTATAAACTTTTATATCATGTTGCCTTTTTATTACACTAATTGACATATTAAGCCTGATAAGATAAAGAAATGTAACACTTGAATCAAGGATTGTGTCACTAAGATTTGTCCCCAGGAATACACAGAAACAAAAGAATTAGCACTTGTGTTGATATTTTTGTTAAGATGTCAGAGAATTTAAACTTGGCTGACCTAAATTCAGGCTGCTTAATCTACAAATAAGTGACAATTAACCTACATTTTTGGGATGCTGGGTATGAGTGCAGCAGGGCCACCTACCTGCAAAATTACATTTTAGTGCTACTGAGCTTTTTTTTCTTGAATGTCACAAAATGGCAGCTGGTCACTCAACTGTTTAGCTTTAAATATCCACCTAGAAGATCAAAATATGGCCCCAGTTTGTGCCTCTCTTGTAAACTGAGACCTAACATAACTGGCAACGTCAAAAGCAGATGACCTTTAGTTTTTAGTTGTTTTGTGCAGAAGACCTTGGTGTTGTTTTCACTAATTCATTCCATAAATAACTGTGTGTGAGACTCTTACCACATGAATTTGCCGCTTTTGTGCTTTTTGCAGTAAAACACCAACTGTATGAACTTGTTTTCCAGGTCAGATGGCTTCTCTAACATGGTGAGCAACAAACCTCCTTCACCTGCTGCAATTTGCATTAGTGGTTTTCTTCTCTGATTGCCATGCACTGTTGAATAGATAGAAAGCGTGTCCCCCTCTAGTGGTTTCACTCAAAACTCAGTGAAAAGCTTGACTCCCCCTTTCAGTGAACAAGACAGTTCTGCAGAGATGAAACAGTCACTCTCTGTTCAAAAAGTGAATTTGGTGCAGTTTATTGTCAATGAGATTTTTTTTTTCTTCTTTGTGAGCTGGAGAAATTCAACATGTACAGGCAAACCCCTCGCTCATTATGCACAATGTTTGGACCTTATTTACATGCCCTCTCATAGTGAAGTGCTCAATGCAAAACTGATTTAAATACAAACTGTCAATCTATCACTTCCTGTCTGCTGGAGTGCCAGTTAATAGGGTTTTGCCTGGATTAGCAATGAGAAGAATGGGAAACCATATGAATAGGATAGCTTTCAGGACAAGGTTGTTCACATAGGCTGATTGTGTCTGGACAAATCCCTTGTTTATAAGATGTCCTGGGATGCATCCTGATACTGATGGAGAGGAGGAATGAAGTTAAGCCCCTCTGAGACTGAGAAGGATGAAGAAAGTGAGAGAAAGTTTTCATAGTGCTGTCACAGCTACATCACTGCAAGATTGATTCAATAAAATGAGTGCTGACTTATTTTTCTTTGTCAAACTATTACAATATACACACAAAAAGAGTGTATGTAGGCTCCAACCTTCAGTTTGAAGGATTGGCTCACTCAAAATATTATTTAAAGAAAATGTTTTCTTGTTGTCCCTTAATGGTATTGAGCCATGCAGATATTGAGATTTAAGTCTCTGAGTCTTTTTCTACCACCACCCCAGTATAACAGACATACTCAAACCATTGAAAAGTGACATTTAAAACAACCCACAGAATGGTGTGTCAAACGTTTTCACAGGGAATATTTCTGCAGTGGAAAAATGCCCAGTGAAAACTGTTTCCAGTGAAGTCTGTAATGTGTTTTTGAAAGGTCATAGTGCTGATGGATGTTTTAAATGTATTTTTAAATGCTGTGAGCACCATGAATTAAATCTTATTCATCTCCATAATATTTGAGTGGAGACAGAAATCTCAGAGGTAGATATATCAAAACTTAGGCATATAAAACCGAAACTATGTGCACAACTAGACAGCCAGATACCGCTAGAGGTACATTGGAGTATGCTTCTGTTTAACTGTCTTATTGTGTTATCATCAAAGTTAATTGTTCTTACAGTGCTCTTGTACTAGCCATCTTCAGTCTTTTAAAGCTTAATATGTTTTCTTTGATTTTTGTTTTATAGCACTTGGTAACTTAGTATGCAAATATTCATATATTTTAAATGCCAGAAAAGCAGTGCATGGTATCCTGATGACAAGAGATGGCAACAGTGGCTCATGCTCCCAAGTTGTGTCCTCGTTGCATCCGCTGTGTTGGTTGGCTGGGTCACTGTAGGCGTCAGCTGAGAGTCATCATCACTGTCTGTAACTGTATTATTAGCTGATTCTGGTGCTGCTGGGAGCTTCATTTGGATTAAGCAAGCAGTCAGACAATCAGTGGGGTACAGTTGGTTGGCTTTGTTGAATTGATCTTTAATTAATGTACATTTGAAGATGCGAGTATGCATGCAAACACAGCCTTGACATTTGTTTCAATAAACAAGATTAGGGTGCTTTTGCACTATGGCATGTCACACCTACTCATTTTTACAAAGTCAGTTTGCTTTCTTTTTCCAGCATGTGAATTCAACAGAAAAACTGACGGTATAGGTCAGTGTGGTAACACATTTCCCACCAACAGTCATACAAGTACTTCAAAAAACAAAGCAATAACAGTCAAAAGTTTGACTGCTATTTAAGTGAATGGGAAAGTGTGTCCAAAACTTTGGTACTGTATAGGCTATATATTTTCACTTTGATTATAAATGTTTTTTGCAAGCTGTGAGAGCGTTCAATCTATGTTTACATGATACATGAGTCATCTTTACTTAGTCTAGTAAAAATCTTAGCTCTGTGGTCATATGGCACTGAAGTATGGAAGCAAAATTTTGAGCTTGAGAGATGGTTTGTGAATGCGTAATGAAGTTTGGCAGCTGTATTTCTACAGCTACAAAAACATTTTCACACATGTGCAAATTATATCTGTGTGCACACCAGCACAAACTATTCATACAGCTGCAAGACTTTATTACTCATTCACAGACCATTTCACAAGCTCAAAATATTAATGACCCTTATTTGCTTCCATACAAGCACCTGCACTTATTAGTACTAGTTTAGGAATGTGGTAATCCAAGAATGAAGCATCAGTCTGATATACCACAGTTAGGCTTAATACTATCACAGCAGCTGTGACTACTGCTATATTTGCATAATATAATATCAGATCTATTATAACATTATATCTACCTTATGAATAGATAGAATAGTACCTAAGTGGAAAAACCACAACATAAAACAGCCTGCAGACGTGCACCGCAGCTTGCAGACTCTGTCGCCCTCCAGTGGAGGCTGTCCCGCGGGAGGAGAGGGAGAGAGAGGGCGCAGGTCCGGTTGTTATGGTGAAGCATTTCCCCGGAGGGCTAGAGCGGTAGCCGGAGCTGTAGCTGGAGTTATAGCAGGGGCAGGAGCTGGACCAGGAGCTGGAACAGCAACAGGAGCAGGAGCTGATACAGTTTCACCGCCGCAAACCTGCACAGGAGCTACTACAGACAGTCAACTCAACAGGTAGGACGTCGCCACGTTTATTTCTATCATTTTACGTCGATAATGTTCACCCTGCTCGGTTTAACTCCACTTGTATCAGGTTGACTAAGCTGCCGTTGAGACGACGTACCATTTAATTCCCTAAAAACACCGGTAAGACTGAGAAGTAAGCTAACCTGAACTTAGCGTTATGTTAGCATGTCATAACGTTCAATGAAAGCTGCTCAACAGGTGTGCTTCTCTTTTTTTAACGAGAGTCAGTCTCATAGGATAAACTCACCGGTGTATCTGTAGCCGGTGGCGGGGAGTTAAGCCAGGTAGCTTAAATGAACTGTTACCTGTCAGACTAGCCACCTGTTAAGCCTGTCTGTCTGTGGACCGCTAGGTTAGCTAATCTGCTGCTTACAGGTTAAGAGCTAACGCTTCCGTTGTTTCTGTTTAAGCTTTTATTTTTAAGGTGTTTTACAGTTATTATATATGAACCTGTCAAAGTCAGTAGCAACAGGGCAGTTTATCGTCAAAGTTAGGCTGACATATCTATATGGCAAGTTTATAGTTCAACAGACTGTAATATGTCTCCATAATTCACCTTCAATAGGTTTAGTGTAATCCGGTACAATAGCATTGGTATGTATATTGATATAGTTACATTAAAGGACGGGTTCACAGTTTTTCAAGTCTATCTTAAAAAGGCAGTCAGGAGCCCAAGTCAATATTGAAACAGGTTTTTCTTGCCATAGTCATTCCTCCTGTTCATACATAACGTTAGAAGATCCCTTCATAATGCTCTTATTATGTAATTGATGGGGGCCAAAATCCACAGTCCTCCTCCTGTGCATAAACGTATTTAAAAGTTTATCTGAAGCTGATATGAAGCTTCAGTCATCCAAATGAGTCAAATCAAGTCGACATCTTTCAATGTTACTGTCTTTTTAGTGCCAAAGTCCCTCTTTTTGTTACTATACTTCCACTATAGCTCAACAGGGAAACGCTGTCTGAGAAAACACAAAGAGGGAATTTGATGCTAAAAAGACTGTAAATGTGTCAGATATCCACTTTATATGACTAACTCAGACTGCTGCAGCCTCATATAAGCTTCAGATAAACTTTTATATGCATTTTTGCATAAAATGACTGTGTGGACACACTGTGGATTTTGGCCTCTATCACTTATATTGAAAGCACATTTGAAGGGGATCTTTTAATAGCCAATATGAACAGGAGGAATGATCGCAGCAAGAAAAACCTCTTTTAGTGTTTATATGGGCACCAGACTGTTGTTTTAACAGACTTGAAAAATTGTGAACCTGTCCTTTAAGTAAGATGGTTGGGTTGTGAAATAAAATGTCAATACAGCCTAACACAACAATATCACAGACTGCCTGTTTCTTAATTTTCCATACAGTTAAACAACTTTCTGACAGACTTTTAAAAATACAAACATAAGCATCACATAAGCAGTTTTTACTTTGCAGGGTTATTGTATTGGATTGCATTAGATTTCATGTTTATGTGCCAACCCCTAGTATCTTCTACGGGGCTAAAACAATTAGTCAATCAAACTACTGGCCATTTGACAGACTCAGCAACAATTTTCATAAGTGATTATTTCAATCATTTATCAAGCAAAAATGCCTTTCCAGCTTCCCTAAAGTGGGGATTTGCTGCTTTTCTTCATCATATATGATAGTAAACTGAATATCTTTGGGATTTGCATTGATGATAGGTTAAAACAAGGAATTTGAAGATGCTATGTTGAGCTTGGGGAAATTATGATGACATTTTATTCTATTTTCTAACATTATAGACAGTTAATTGAGAAAATAATTGTCAGATTAATCGATTTATAAAAGCAATTATTAGTTGCAGCCCTAATATTCTATTCAGATGCTTCGTCTCAAGGAGAAATAAGTATTATCATTGAGTTTTGTTTGCCTCTGTGGTTGTTTTCACTCTGATGACTGCTTACTGGAGGCCTGATTCTTTGATTAGTCAAAATGAGCTATTAGCCCCAATAAAGTCACAGTCATTTTTTTGTTGTTGAGCCAGCCTTGCCATTCTTGCTCTCAAGAATTGCCGTGTGTGGTCTAAAGTACTTATTCAAAGGCTTTGCTGCGGTATGTACAGTCAAATATTTGCAGGTTTCACAATATATAGACCAAGATTAGCTTGTAAGCTTCTTGATACACATCATGACAGGACACACACACACACACACACGTGCATGATATGAAACATCTAGGGAGAAATCATGCAAAGGTTAGATGACATTTCAGCATTGAGCTTAGACTTTAACCCTTTGATCTTGTAAGGAGAAAGCACTTGTAGATACTGAGGCAAAGACCAGAAACCACTGTCCAAGTTGAGGTAATCATTATAGAAGGATTTCTCTGTAATCCTAATATAGTTTTTTTTCTTTATGATAAGATAATTCCAACAGGTCAAATGACTCAAGCAGTTATTTAAAGGTCAAACTGTATTTACAAGGGGTTGGTTCACTGTTGCATTCCTTCTCTAGTACGTATATTTCCTCTTTTTTTTTCCGTCTGTAACTTCTTGGTGAGGTCTGTAACTGAGGCTCTTCTTTACCATCATGTCTGTTTGTTTAGATGTGAGACATTCTGCGGACGGATGTCATACACATCGTCTCATCCTGCGGGGACCATTTAAAGATTCTTTATCCCTGTTTTTTGCTCCACCTCCGTGCCTGCAAGACGTGACCCTACTTCCTGCTTAGGAGCAAGTCTCCTCTGTCTCCTCCCCCATCCTTCCTCCTCCTCCTCATATTCTCCTCTATCTCCTTCGCATTCTTTCCTCCACATCCTCTTGCCCTCTCATTCCATATCCTGTTCTCCAAAAAACAAAAAAAAAAGGCTAAATCTTTGTCTGTTTGTGTGTATCTTCATTTCTGCCCGAATATTTCCAGATCTGCCTCAATCGTACATGCGCAATGTCTTGCTCTCACTCTACTCTTGCTACTCAGTGGCATTGCTGAGATTGCTGAGTGATTATGGAGCAGCTCAAACCTTTACACATGACAGGACTTAATAAGTAGACCCCCCCCCTCCTCCTCTCTTTTGCAATAATTCTCCTCCTGTCCCCCCTTCATAAATTATTTTGAAGTTGCAGATAGAGCTATTATTGTTTTCATTTCCAGTTTTTTTTTTTTTTATCCTTGCAACAATAATTTACAAGAACTTGAGCTGGAGAGAACATGCTGATTATGTCAGTAAAAAAAGTAACCAAATCTATTGGTACAATTAGGAAATTAAGCTATTTTGTAGACAGAAAATGTCTTCATATCCTTTTATTATTCTTTCATTTATCCTTACTTTTCATATTGCAATATAACCTGCACAATTACATTTCCCAAAACTCTTCACAGAATCTTTCTTCTGCAAACACGCTTTGTCAGAATCGCTCCCCATCAGCTCCTTAATTTTTCAAATTTTTCAAATATGTATTTTTCTATATAACATACAATTCAAAGAGGGACATGTTCCAGATAATTTCAGTTCTTATTTAAAACAAACTCTTAGATTCATTCATGTCTTCATCTGACAACTGATACAGAGCTCCAAATTTATGTTCTCATTGGGTTAAAAACAGTTAAAGGTATTTCAGGATATTCAGCAAATGTTTGGCATTTTTGCTTGAGAAATGATGTACTATTCTCAAAATAGCTGCAGGTTAATTTACTGTTGATCACCTTGCTGTTTAGTTCTAGCTGCAGAGTAACAGGAAAACAACGTTTCTGATTATTTGGCAGGCAGATTAGGTCACTTGGCATTTGTTCAAATAGTGGTCGCGATCATTCCCGACTCATCAAGCTGCATTGACTCAGCACTGTTTGTTTCAATGCACAGAAAGGTCTTACAGGTCACATCAAACAGCTCACTGGGCCGGTGGTTGTACACAACAACTGTACAATGATGACAAACCACGAGTGGAGCAGAGCAGGAGTTTAAACTGTGTTCTGTTATGTTCTTGTAAGTTCAGTCACACTTAGCTCAGGTACCACCTACTTCATGAATGTATGAGCTTCAGTGTTGTGTTTGTGTGTGTGTGTGTGTGTATTCATAGTAGTCTATTCATTCCAGCTGTTGAATGAAAGTTTATGTTCTTCAGCAGCTGTAGACAGCCCTTCCTGTGAAGTCATTAGGTGGAAAAAAAAAGTCCACAAATGTCAGATTGATGCAGGGATATTTTTCTAAACACACCAAAATATTTAGTCATATTTTTCAATGTGCATGACCTGTTCCGCCATGCCAGAGTTTGTACAATATCAGTGATTTAGCTACTACTTATTTTTCCCTCTGTCTGGGCTCTGTCTGACTCAGAGAATCACAAGGCTCTTACACAGAACTGCCACCAACAAATTCCCTATTCCCTGTGTGCGTGGGAGCTTAATTTGGCAGTGCCAAAACTAACTGAGGCTAAAGAATTGTGTGCTCATGTCTCTGCATCTGCTCTCAAATAATTTATTGAAGTACAGCGAAATTTGCCACACACAGAGACGATAAGGTAAGATCACAAAATCATAGACTTTTGCTTTTGTTACCGTTTCTGTTCATTACTGAACTACTCTCCTTACTTTGACTTAAAGCAACCATTTGTTATCATTATATGGGCATAAAAACACAGGTAGTCGGTCAGTTAGTTTGTTAACAGTAACCCTGGTTGTATTCATGCTGAAGTTATTTCTGACTCCTCCCTTCTTTCTGTTTTTTTTGTTGAATATTTGTGACAAAAATATAGATTTACACAAGAAACTCTTGCTCTGCTTTGATTCTGAGCAGCTGACTCCAAAACCTGGTGTCTATGCTTGTCAAAATACCGCTTTTAATCATAGTTATGCTGGAAATATCTTTATACTGAGTTGTGTTGTCTACCTGTGATCACGATCAAGCTTCAGATGCGCTCAGAAATGCAATGCAGTGCTCATCAATAGACCTTTTTCACAGCAGACATTTTGACTTATTACAGCAGGAAAAGCACAGTTTGACCGTTGTTTATGTGTCATTCTTGCTCTCTTGCTCCTAGTTCGCTGTTGGTGAGTGATGTAGGCTGATTAGTCCCTGACAGCATGCTGAGACTGACTGAGCTTCTAGTCTCAACTGTCCCATGCTGTGAGGATCCTAAAGCTTTTTTTTTCTTTTTTTTTTTTACCACAGCCTGCTTTTTAGTTTGTTTGGTTGCATCCAAATGATGGCTCTCAGCCTCCCTATCCAGGAGGCTACTTTCAGACTTGTCTCCACTTTCAGGCTCTAAAACATATATTGAACTGAAAGGCTATAGTTAAGAAATTTAAAAAAAGAACGCATGGAACTCTTGACTTTCTGTGTACACCAACAAGTTTACGTTGTATGCCTTTTATTAGATGGTAACATCAGAGAGATGACAGGGAACGAGGGGGGAGAGAGATGGGGAGCGACGTGCGACAAAGATGCGCTGCCTGGATCTAACTGCAGACGTTGTGATTATGTGCCATGCTTCTTAACCTGTAGGCTACCAGAAATTGGGCACAACACCAAATAATGACTGTGTTCTTGGTGGGACATGATGCATCCTGTATGTGTGTGTACTCGGACTAGCCAGGCTCAAGAGTAAACATCATAGTGTCTGTCTGAGCTTCTGTCTCAGCTCCATTCTCCTGATACCCTGCACTAATTGGCTTTGACTGAGATTTGACTTGTCTGGCTCACTCTGCCAAGACAGCTAATCAGGAAGCACTCTTTTATTTGCCGTGAGTGAGTGTGTGTGTGTTTGTGTTTGTTTGTGCATGTAAATGTATTTTAAGTGGGAAAATGTTTGTCTTTCTGTGTCAGCCCGACTGTGTCTTTGCATATGTGTTAAAGTTGACCTGTGTGCACGGTTCATAACAGCTTTTAAATTTCATGTTATGTAATGACGAAGCCTACTACTACCACTCACCTAACCAATGACCCATCAAAATGGTCAAACCTGATCACTCGTCTAATGTACCAGCATATCAACAGGTATAATCTATTTCAGTTAGCTAACATGGCATCAGATAGGTCTACTGTGGTCCATTAAGAAACACTATAAGGAGTCTAGTGGTAATTAACCTGTTATCAGGCAGAGGCTTGAGTTCCTGATAAGATTTTTGTCAGTCAAGTGACTCTAAGTTGTTATAATTGTTTGAGAGATGATGTTTGGACTGTTTGCTGTCCTTTTAGAATATCCTGATGCATTCATTATGGGCTTGATTTTGTTTTCCCATCTTAAAAGGAATATTAAAAAGTCTTTTTTCCACCAAAACACAGTAACATTGCCATTGATATCCTTAAAAAAAGCTATAAAATCACTTTAATCTTCACAGATCCGAGGTTTAAAAGTTACAGCTAAGTGTGCAGTATAAGAGGCATAGCACATGCTAGTATCAGGCCAGCACAGATCCTCCAATTAGGTGAGCCAGTGTGTTCTGGATATGGGTGGAAACACAGTAAACCGGTTTTATTGTCATGATCACATGATCTGTAATTGGTGCTAAAAGAAAAATAGACGGAGACAAAGGGACGCACATTTGTCATCTGCTTAGTCAGTGGCCACCATTTCAGTCTCCAAGCTGCTACAAGGATGTGAATTTTTAGTGACATTATCTTGGATTTAAATTCAAAACATCTCATTCACCTCCAACAGAACATTATTGATTTCCATTGAAGGCTGTCTTCATTGTTACAATCCTCTCCAAGGTAATATTACAAATCCAAACCAGGCCGACTGTGTCACCGTAAGGCTGTTTATGCTTACAATTCCTGCCCCTGAGATGTGCAACGTTATCACGTTGAAGCTGAAAAACACAGCTTGTTTCTTATGGCCTATTGAGCAAACTTCTGAAATGTTAATGGTCTCCAGTAAAATAACATGATAATCAGTGGAAGCATCTTGTTTGCAAGAAAATTAAATATTTGTAGAAGAATCAGTTGTGCACAAATCCACAAAAGTGCATTCAGAGCAACAGATGGATGAACTGAATTGTAACATGCAGATGCCCCAGTCTGTCGTTTTGTTGTTCATATCAAGGCCAGTTCAAAAAAATAGTTTCATTTGTGAGCCAGACAACACAAATGTTCAAGAGTGGGATCTTTTTGATCTTCCAGATTGTGTGTATGGAATTATCCCACTAATACAGCAGGCAAGTTCCTGCAGGGATTTTCCCCGTTTCTCCAAAACTTTCACCCTTTAAAGCCCCTTAAAATGCCACAAAACATGTTGCCTTTTTTCATTCCTTAACTCTAGCTGAGAGTTGATCAAAAACAGGTTGGACTACAAACTGTATACAGCCTTGCCTCAATTGTCCCATAAGGGTTTGGCACGTAATAAGTTTGTTTCCTGTTGACCTTTTACCATGAATATGGACTTTGGATGTCATGGCTTTTTTTCTGTAAGAAGAAGACCGCTTAAAAATAGTCACCTCATGGATCACTGGATTATAAATTAACCTAATCATCCATGCCTAATCCATGTTCATGCTTGTATTGTTTGTATGAATGATCCTTGCTGTGGCCTGCCAGTCTACAGGGGAGTGTTAAGCTTTTGCCTCAATCTGAGGAAATCCTTACATTGTAGCTTGTGACAAAGGGTGAGAGGTATCCTAAAAATAGTAGGAAGGCACAGTAAAGGAACAAATGACAAAAGTTTGTCCATCCCCAAGGCAATAACTATTAAGATTGACAACATAAGAGGCCTAATGGATACTGTGATTGACTGGTCTCCATTAGGAAAAAATGTGAACTCCACAAGCATTTATTAATATATTACCAACATTGAGAACTGCATTATTACCAAAAAGAAAGGATAAACACCAGCCAAAGTGATGTTTCACAACCTGGCAACTCAAAAGTTGCTGTTATTGATGGCATATAACTAATTTTAAACCATTAGTACATGATTTATTAACCATTAATAAAGCCTTTAATCATATCTTATAAAACCCTCTATAAAGGGTGCCTCATTAGACTGTGGTACATATCTTATTGACTTGCAGCTCTGTTTGCATCAACACCAATCCAATTATCAATCCACCAACCAGAGTTGATTAAAAGTTTGATATCCTGGTCAAACATGGATGCTAGCTGCTCTAAATATGTCTAAAAACAGACAAATAGCTAATTTCCCTAATAGATAATATCTATTAAAGAAATTATGGTATAGACTGTGGTATTTTAAAAATCAACCGTTCCACAAAAACCGAAAAAGGAGGCATATAAAACAACCACTTGTGTTTTTTTGTTGAGAGGGAATCTTGGAAAAACTCATTAAATCAAATTGCTCAAAACATTTTAAAAGCCTTAAACCTCTTACTGTCAGTTAAATGAGATAAAAAGCTATGAGGAGCCCTGTAACTGCAACTTTGTTATTATGATTCACTGTCTGTTTCCTGTCAAACAAGCTGCTTTATGGAGAGCTCCACACACACACCACACATCTTTTCAGGCTGCTTGCTGCGGTGGTTCTGTGGCTCAGGACTACTGTCTTGTCAGTCACTCTCCCTATCTCACTGAGTGCCTTTAGTTGACCTTCCTCTCAGCGCTCACAGGCCCAAGCCTAAATAATAAATGAATAGCCTAGAAAGAGCCAAGCGTGTGTGAGCCACATAACTCGTCTGGGAAGTTAACGACAGGTAATGAGAGCGATCCTGCTGACCGAGGCTGCCTGGATTAGAACTCGCAGTGAAACATGCCACATATCCGCTATTTAAGCACTTTTCCACAACATCCCTCTCTGAGTCTGTTCATATGCCAACGACTGTAAAGTGTGTGTCGGGCCGCAGGGTGTGTCAATCATTAATGAAAAGCGTCCCACCGTCTCAGGTTTCCTTCGGTAGAGGAGTGGGAGAGGAGGGAGTAGGGGGAAGGAGCTCAGGGGTTAAAGATAACAGGATGAGGAGAGCAGTGTGCATACATTGAACTGTAACACAGCACTCACATTTTTCTCTCCCTGCTTTGTTTCTTCTCTTTTCCAGCCCACAGTTGCAGACAGAAGATAATGTCACTGTAGAACGAAACGTTGAAACCCTTATGCCTAACTTCCTTCTCATGAAGACCTGCCAAAAAATGCACCAACAATGACAAGTTGACTTTGGAATAGTCTCCACTCACCACCCAGTGCTGTTTGAAAGCTGTCAGTAGGCCTTGTGTGGATTTATCAGCTACTGCCAGCATATTGTCCCTGTGGATTATCATAGACTGGCCCCTTTTTTGGATGCAAGTCTTGGACACAGTCACCACCAGTATGGAAAAGAAACTACGATGGAGTATCTAACCTGGAGAGTAGTCTGACTCTGCTTTTCTAGCTCTTTCTCTCCCCTTTCTGTGTCTTTCTCCTGCAGTGTATCATTGGGCAAGTTACCCACTAATGACATGGATGGGAGGACTGATGGTTGGTTGCAATCCACGGCTTGGATGGTTATGTTTTGGACATCTTTCTCCCACCTGGCACGATAAGAGTCTAAAAGATGGGAAAGAGACATTGCAACAATTCCATGTGTTGCTTTTTTCTGAAATCATGGAAATATTCATCACCTGATCCCACAACATAAGTTGCTTTAATTTGTCGTACTTAGAGAATTTTTTTCTTCTTGCTTGAATTTTTTTTTTCTCGAAAAGATGTTTTCATCTTTTTGCACAAACTGCTAAGTCCTCACGCGCTGTCCCACAGGCCCTAAATAGGCCTGACAGGAGGGCCTATTTAAGGGGCACAAGGGAGGCATATGAGAGCTTAATAAGTCTGAAGCTTGGATTTAAAATCCTCCTGGACTAAGGGAAACATAGTGTTTTGGTGGCATGGCAGCAGAGCACGGCGAGCTGCTGGCTGAGATGTCCACTATTGGGCGCCTGAGTGCCACTGAACGCCTGAAGCATGCCCAGAAGCGGCGGGCGCAGCAGCTGAAGGCTTGGGCACAGATGGAGAAGGATGCCGCACGAGGAGGAAAGGCCAAAGCAGATAAGAAGAAGGGGCGCACCAAAAAAGTGACATTCCCCAACACCGTCACCCTGCTAGATGCAGCTGCACGCAATGATGTGGATGAGGGTAGGTAGAAACATGCTTACAGTGGATATATACACGCATACACTCAGAACAGACATGTTATAGACCAATCAAATTCCCATAACGTGAAAGCGGCCCTACCCTTGAACATCAGGGGATACTATAACGTCTGCAATTGTCCTGTTTGTTTCGTATAAGACATGACGTTGGCCTCTCCAAAGACAGCATCGTGCTCTGTAAAACCCACGATTCAGAGGAAGTGATTCATGCATAATTTATTCTGGATACGTCACACGAACTAGCCAGGCATTTTGTTTTCAATGACTTTATTGTAAGCCACAGGGTCAAGGCTAAGTATAGTGGCAGATATTTTAAGTTCATTGTTAACTTACACACAGACCCACTGAACGGGTATCATTTTCTTACATCTATTTAGGGAAACAGATTTCTGCAATGTGTTGTAATGTTTATGTGGAAAAGACATAGTCATAATGCTGTGTGTCTATCTGCGTATGTTTGTGCTCCTTCTAGTGAGGGAGCTGCTAAACAATGGTGTCAACCCAGATCTGGTCAACGAGGATGGACTGACAGCCCTCCATCAGGTACGCACATACATCTAGTTATGGGAGTTGCGGTGACATTTCAAACCTGGAATGTACAACCAAGCCACTGACAGGCTGACGGGGAAATCAGACTGGTTAACAAAGAATTGTGCTCCACCTAATTATTTATATTCATAAATTCCTAGCACTTCACTCACAGTATGCCACAAAAATAGAATCAGTTGTCCAAATATAATGAATTTAATGTTCGAACTTCCACATCTAGCAATATGCAAAATATCCACCAACATCTTCAAAACAAACCCTCCAGGTAATCCACATACTATAGATACACTCCTGTCAGCATTTAGGCCATTTAAATGTCTTTCATGTACACATGCACAAGTTGTCTCTCTCATTCCTGCACCAGATTATATAAGCAGTCTTGCAATAAATGAGATGAGGTTACTCTACATAGTTTTACGCTAACAGTTTGCGACTGCCCTTAACAAGTCAAGTCACCTTTTGTGCAGTGTGTGTGTGTGTGTGTGTGTGTGTGTGTGTGTGTTTATGTTGTGTGTGGTCACAGCTTTGAGCTCACTAAGTACTGTTTGCCTTTATTTTGTCTCACTCTTAACTTATCGTCAGTCCGTTTACATGAACACACTGATTCATTCCCACAGTTTTAGTTAGAGGGTCCGAATTTGGAAGAAGTGAGGGCAGCTTGCTCAAGCCTACATTCCTCTCCCAAACACTTTTAGAGGGAATACATCATAAGATTCCTGTGTCTTATATGACGAGACCTTGAAACCCACAAACCCAAAACTACCCTGCAACCTTTATAATTCACGCAGGCACTTTTTCCCACTGTTCCTGTGTTCTGTGTATTTGGTTTTTATAAGTTAGCAACACAAACACACTCCTATAAACTAATCAAAGTAGTACTTGTGAACACAGAGACTCTTTATAGAAGCAGTTAACTGTGCTCTTCCCCTTGGAAAACTCGATGTTTACACAGCAAAGGGCTGGGCCATGCATGCATTTTTTTTCTATTACATGAGTCAGTGTATTAGTGTCCATAAATAATCATGCATGGTTTTATCCATTTCACTAGTTCTTGTTTACCTGCAGTATGTTCTATGCCTGTATATCTGTATATCTATGCCTGTTATGTGTTCTGTCTGTACTTTTCCTCACATGTGTGTATATATAAATGTACATTTTCACACATATCTACATTTGCCCTGTCTTGCCAGTGCTGCATTGATGACTTTGTGGAGATAGTGCAGTGCCTGCTGGACGCTGGAGCTTGTGTGAACGCCTGTGATAGTGAGCTGTGGACACCGCTGCACGCTGCTGCCACCTGTGGACACACCGGACTCGTGCAGCTCCTGATTCAGGCGTGAGTTTGACCATGAATTTCATAACTTTACTGTTTTATGCATCCTTTCTCCTCCGTCATAGCACTAAGCACATCAGGGTGTAGAAATTCATAAGCTGATATTCAGATAAATATTTCTACATTCTTTCATTCAGGCAGAATGGGTATCATTCTCTAGATTAAGAGCTGTCCTGGCGAGAGTATCTTGTTTACATAAACAATGCAAATATGGATGCAGTTTGACTCTCTAAACACTTTGCAAGTGTATAATTATTCTTGAGTCAGGGAGTGTCACTGTGTCCTACTCTAATCCAGTTGCATATGACTGTTTGCGTGCTTCTGCTTGTGTTTGTGTGTTTGTTTGGATGCTTCTAGTGGGGCTAACCTGCTGGCTGTCAATGCGGATGGCAACATGCCCTATGACCTCTGTGAGGACGAGGCCACCCTTGAACTGCTGGAGATGGTTATGGCTGAACAGGGTCAGTGAGTTGAGTCAAATGGAAACCATCACTGTCATTTTTGTAGCTTATTTTGTAGCATTTCCTTGAAAGTTACGCAATCTCACTGTCACAATGTAAAGCAGTGCTTAATAGACCACAGATGGAACAATTGTGTGTGAAGGAAAAATTATATGTATTTTATGAAAAGTAAAAACTTAGCACAGACTAATGGGACCAGTCCCAAACCAAAATTTTAAAACTGGCAGCACACTCAGACTATTATTAACTGTGTGTTTTGCTACCATTGGTCCTGTCCCTGTGTGTGTGTGTGTGTGTGTGTGTGTGTGTGTGTTTGTGTGTGTGTGTGTGTGTGGGTAGGGATAACTCAGGACCGTATAGATGAATGCCGAGGGGCTAAAGAGATGGGCATGCTGGCTGACATCCAGGCTCTGGTTCAGAGTGGAGCGGACTTAAACGCTCAGGATGATAATGGAGCAACACTGGTGAGACAGAGTGACACGTGTAGATAAAAATTTTGGGGAAGGAAAACACAAATCCTTAGTTTTGGAAATTGCAAGTATTACACTCACCTGTCTTTCTAAATCCAAACTTTTAACCCGTTAAACCTGATAAAACTATATCAAACCTAGGTAATATAAATACTGAGTGTGTTCTTTGTTGAATTTTTCTTCTAGCTCCATATAGCGTCTGCTAATGGCTACATGTCTGTGGCAGAGCTGCTGCTAGAGCACAGGGCTAAGGTGGAGGTGAAGGATTGTGATGGCTGGACGCCGCTACATGCTGCCTCCTGCTGGGGACAAGTCAGTGCTGCGGTCATATCAAAAAATAAAACCATGTCTTCTTTCTTAACTTGGCAATTAACAGCATTTATATTTGTGTCATAGATCCAAATGGTGGAACTGCTGGTGGCACACGGAGCCAGTCTAAACACAAAGTCTGTCCTGGAGGAGACACCTCTGGGTAGGACCTCAAAGCGTTTTTGGTGTTAAACTGTATTTCAACAAAGCAGAATACATTGTACATAGTAGCAGCCTCTGATCCAGAACCACTTCTTGTCAGCCTCTTTCCTTTTATACCTCACAATGTCTTAATTTTTGTGCTGTGGCCTTTTCAGATGTGTGTATGGATGAGGAGGTAAGAGCCAAACTGATGGAGCTGAAGCACAAACACGATGCCATCATGAAGAGCCAGGACCGGCAGAAGGGCACACTGCAAAGACGAGCCTCCAGTACTGGAAGCAGAGGGTAAGAGGGGATATTGAGTCTGGATACAGAGAGCTCAAGGGAGTAAAAAGTGCACATGACATTGGAACAGTGTAGTGCTTTACTGTTCCCTTCTCCCTTGTTTATACAGTAAAGTGGTGCGTCGTGTCAGTGTGAACGAGCGCTCCAGTTTGTACCGGCGGGAGCACCACAAAGAGGCCATGGTGTGGCAGGAGCGCGGCCGGCAGCCAGAGCCACAGGATGATGATGAGGACAGACAAACAGACAATGAGCTGAACCAGCATGCCACCATGGTGAGTGAGCACAGTTTTTCTTTTTTTTTTTGCTTTTCTTATTACTGTTGTTGTCACATTTACAAAGAGTTGAAGCTGATTTAAATACATGTTTTGTTGAATGTTCTCCTTGTGTTTCAGGCTGCTGGAGCGTCGTCACGTTTAGAGGAAATGGAGTCTGCAGACAGGAAAATCGTGTCCAGCCTGGGGAATGGAGGGAGCTCTGTTTCTCTGGCCTCCTCTGTGCCTGGAGAGCTGTGGAGCGGTGGAGGTCGCATGGAGCGCAGCGCCTCCTACCAGCTCAGCTCTGCATCCGGAGCGGGATCAGCATCTGGGTCTGCAGAGGGTGAAGGGTCAAACAGTATGACTCGAGAGAAATCGCACCACACGCTGGCTGACCTGAAACGCCAGCGGGCAGCTGCCAAGCTCAACAAGTACCCAGCACCTCCACCACCTTTGCCCTCTCCCTTAGAGGAGGAGCCTCCTGTTGCAGAAGCTGAGGTGATGACTTCTCAGGCCCAGCAGGAGCTCCAAGGGACACCCAGCACAGAGCAGGTGGCCTCCCCCAGCCAGGTGTACTTCACCCCAGCCAGCGGAGATCCTCCGCTACTGAAACTTCGAGCCCCTGAAGAGGACCAGTCAAACAACAAGGAGCCCTGCTGTGGACTCATGTAGACAGCCTCACACACACGCGCACACACACATTGCCTATAGAGTACAGAAGCTGTGCATGTTACACTCTGAAGTGGCAAAAACATTTCAAAACAGACATGCTTGAAATTAAGATTTTTGTTCCCAAGTTAAGGCCACATGCCAATGAGGGTTTGATCTGCACTGCATTTCAGAGATATTTGTGCTCCCCTTGTTTATCTTTTTTTTTTTTTTTTAAGCAATATGATTCATGTTTTACACAAAAGTCCCAGCATTCCCAGTTGCTCCCTCTTAATTACAGGCTGCATTAACTGATGGACATCAGGTGTCCATCTAGTGACTGAGAGAAGAACTACAGGTTCCAGTGTCTGCTGTCTCTATGCTCATTAGTTCATCCATTACTTCACTATACAAATAGATTGATGTTTGATTGAAAAGCCTTAGAATCATGTGAAAGTTGAAATATTTATGTAAAGCTGAATTAAATGAAGTTGCATCTCAAGATTTATTTTAAATTAAGAATGAGTGAATGAGGTTTAAGTTCTGTTTTATTTAGTGAATGACTGATTTGAAGGTACATTATCTATTCTTGCATATATTCACTTGCATTTATTATAAGAAAAAGATGTTTGGGAGATTGCTTGGTCATGATAGTTTCAGTACAGCTACTCTGAATTAACATTTACACCAAGTAAACAAGGACTGTTTCCTTGCTTCTTCTTTTTTTGTTTTCTCTTGGACTGAAAATACACTGAATTGTTTTCTTTGGTCACTTTTACAGCGCACAAAAAGCCTACATGTCAATATCTGAAATGGTGCAATTTGTAAATTGAGTGTTTCTTTTGAAAACAGTGTCAGTTAATTTATAATTAAATCCACAGATAATTTACTCAGCCCATCATTATCACTGCTAGATTTCTATTTTGCTGTCAATATTTCTATTTTTCTACCCTCTGAATACAATCATGTTATTTATTCTATCTGATTCTGAATGTGGCTCATGGTGTACAGTTCTTGTACCATTTTTTTTTTTGAAAGATAAATATAATTCTATGAAGAATTTCAGTAGGTGTGAGGGCAAGATATTTTGAACTATCAAAGAGATTATATAAAGTTTTATTGTCAAACTAGTTAACTTTTCATATGATGATTTATCAGAGGTTGGTGCCTTTTATTAGGTGGCAGATTTAATTTAGGTTTGCAATGCTTGCACAAAGTCCCATGTGTAAATTTGGTGAGCTGTGGGATAAAATGATCAGATGTGGACTCCAGCTGTCAATGCACTCCATTTTCTTTATTGCATTTCAGTTTTGTTAGTGATTTTTACTGTGCCCTGTTTAGACAAGACAAAAAAAAGCTTTGTTTTCAGAAATGATTTTTGTATTTTTTTTTTTTTTTTTTTATGCAAGTGGTCTTATTTAATGGATGTGGAAATTGTGACTGGTTATGTCTGATTATTTTTTTTGAAGGATGGAATCAGATAAACGTGTTTGAAATGAAGCACCGTATTGCAACTTAAGTTTTTGGGGCTTTTTCTACATTTGAGTCAAAACAAATAAGACAGGGTTAAGTGATGGCCTCATGGTTAGAGAAGGGAGTTTGTAACCAAGTTGTTAACCCTTTTAAATCCCTTGATCGACTGTTTTAGCCCTGCCTTGTTTACATTGAGGATGTCTTCCCCTTGTGGTAAAATGTAGCAGTTGCACATTTCACCAATGCCATTTCTCTTACATCTTACATCATGCTCACTCACTTTGAGCGCATGATGTAAGATGTATATGTCACAGTCTGTTCTGATCCACCTGTCACTGCAGCACATAAAACACATAATATACACTCCGCTACACTTAAGATGCACTGTAGAACTGTTTTGTTGTCGCCTGTTGATTATGACGACGCAAGTCGCAGCTTTACCTTTTAAAAACTTGTTGTAGCATGTTTTTCACTCACAAGAATTCCTGCCCTACTTCTGTCTACCTACATCACAAACATGCATGCACACATGGATCTTAACTCTTTCCAGGATATGTATGCGGCCTTGGCAACAGTTGCGCATGGGCTGTGTTAAAAATGGAACCCACTTAAGTCCAGATATGTTTTGACTGTGAGCCAAGGCTACTGAGCTTCAAGTTGGACCTGTAAATCTTCAAATCCTCATATTTTAGCCATTTTAAAAGTATTATTAATTACATAATGTTGATCTGTCATTTAAAATTAGATATACATAGGCTAAGTGGAACAGACTGTCGTGTGGTGCTGCCAAAATATGCACAGCACGACACACAAAAGTCACCAGGGCATCACATGCGTGTACATGAACCGTTTTAGTTTGGGATATCAAATTTCTTTCCCAAGCCCCCTCCAATACATCCGGGAGGTTTCACTGTCTCACACTGGGTACTTTTCACACACAGTTATCTACAATATTTCTGTCTCTGACCTGTCCAAACAAAAGATATGCATTTATGCATATCATTGAAGTCATGCCCTCCTATCATCCTGTCCCTCTGCATTCTTGACTCGATAGGTGGCTCTTCTGAGGCAATGTGATTCCCTTTTGCGGTTCCCGGATAAAGGTTCAACATTGTTTTTAGGCCAGAGGCTGGTGTGATGTTGGCTTACAGTAACACTGTCATGTAATGTTTTGCCTGGTTTAATAAAGACCTGAGAGGTGCTGTGAACCATGTAACAGGTTAGGAAATGCTGAGATTTGAGGATTCAAGGATCATTCATTTACAAAGTATAGAAAAACAAGGAATTTGCCTTGGTTCAGCTTTCAAAACACACAAAGACACTTATATTCAGTAAAAAAATCTAACACATATAACAGACACTGTTACGCTGGGTGTGTTCAATAAAAAATCTTAACAATAATGTAAAACAACGACACTGTTATACTGGGTGGAGGGGGTAGGGGTGGGGTGTTTAAAGTGGCAGGAGCAGATAGCAGCAGGTCTGTGGGCTGAGGGGGGATTTGGGCTTAGGAGATAGTGAGTTTTATGGTGCAGGGCTGTTCTTGTCTCTGGCCTGTGATTAACTACTGATCTCTGGCTGCCCCACCCCACACCTTCGCTCCCAAACTGTTTGAACTTTAGCCCTAATCCTAGCCACAGAGATCAGCCTACAGGAAACAGTATTTGGAAACACTTGACACAAGACATGTAATAATGGGTGTGAACAATGGTTAGTCTATTTTTGTCAACTTCATTTTATTAACATTGCGACAAAATGAAGAGAAAATGTACACTAACACTTGCAATTGAAGAGTTTTTCTGAAAAATATCTTTGTTCATAATGCAGGGTGCATGATAGGTTAAAGGATCCTTGACAAAACAACATGCAGCCCCAAGATTCATTGCACCAAAGCAGTGCAGAGGTCTGGTTTAAGATAGATGCGCTCATTTCACAGTGGCAGTGACAGAGCCTTCAATGTAAAGGCCCTCAACGTTCATATTAATGAGAAATTCATTATTATAGACAACGTGAGATCCCAAAACAACAAGTAAGTATCATTGTTCAGAACACTAGTGCTGGAGAGTAACTAAATAAATGTACTCAGTTACTGCACAGTTTTGACATATTTAAAAGTGTTTCAGTTTAATTCTACTTAATTCTTTTAGCCCACTACATTTCAAGAGAAAATAAATAGTACTTTTTACTCCATTATATTTATTTGACTACTATAGTAACTTGTTACTTTTCAAATTGAACTTTTTATCCAAAACATGATTATTTTATAAAATATGATTTATTATTATAGATTAAACTACCCACCAGTATGTAAAGTAGTTCAAATTAGCTACCATGACCAGTTGCAGCTTTAAAATGTTGCTCACAAATTAATGCATCAATGAGAATAATCCAATAATATACAATGTCTGATAATAATAACATTTTAATGTGGCTGGATTAACCTGTCTGGGGACCCTGGGGCAAAAAGTTGCTGTCGGGCCCCAAAAACACGACATAATACTTTACTGATAATACTTCTAGCTTTAAAACTTCTCTAATCAATACTTTAATATTAAAGATCCCTTCCAGACATGTTTTAAGATGTATATAAAATACTCTACTTTGAATAATAATTTGTGTCTGAAATGGTTTTTCCACAAATGAAGTTCAATTACCATGTTAAAATCCTTAAAATTACTTCTACTCTACATCTCCCTCCATTAAAAAATCCAGAATCTATGAATATGCAAATATATTTCATTTCAGAAATTTAACTGCTGGACACAAGATGTCTCCTACTTCACTGTAAAGTCCATTTTCAGTGTTTGTGCGCTGGAGGCTTCTACTTTCCACATCACACTCATGTAAGTCGCACACGGGACCAGGAATGGCTTCTGCACTAGTTGTTATGTCACAAATCAGGCTGGTAGACCTACCTTTTCAAACTGGTTTTTCAATGAGCTCAGAGAAATTTTCCATTTGCCTCATACATCATTCTGCACAGTGAAGCTCAAATATCTAACTGTAGGAACAAGAAGAAAAATATATTTTTGAGTGGAGGGGGACTTTAACAGTTGATTAAAGCTGGAGTGCAGGACTTTTGTCTCACTCTTCTGGCAGTGAACCAACGCATTTCAGCTTATGACCCTGATGAAGACCACAAGCTGAGACGAATTGGTCTAAGAATAAAGTTGTTCTATATACTATAAGTGTTGCTGGAGTCTTGACCTCTCTAGTGAAAGTAATTACAAAAACACTGTCAACACGTGCCTCCGTCATAAGCTCCTCCACAGCCTCCTCTGTTGCTACTGCAATTGTTGCGGCTATAAAATGGAGGATAAATTGTTTTGAGTGTCACACAGCTCCTGCAAAATGACTCATTTCACTATCAGAATTTGATCTATGTGGTCTGATAACATTTGGAAAGTCTACAAGAGCTGCATGATTAAATTATTTTATCCCTATTCAGGTCAGCAAAGAGCTAGCTAGCAGTTAGTGGGCGAGGCTGCCAGAAGTCTCTAGTGCACATTATCTTCCTTCCTTCGCGCGTTGTATGCATTCATCTGGCCAGCGTGGGAATGTCAAACCCGATACCAGATTAAATACTCTGCTATACTGTAAAATAGGCCTACAGAGAGATTTACCTGGTGGTAATAGGCTTAATCGGCATTGTGTGAACTCCTTTGGCAATTTGAATGTAATGGACATTCATGTATATGTAAAAGTTCCCCACTGCAGGTTTAAATTAGTATTTGTACTGAGAAACAAGTCAATAGTAGTGTCAAATTCAAAAAATATCATCAGACTCAGTTCTTTGATTTGGTTTTGAGAGCCCAAACTTTTCAGCACAGCTTGATTTCACTCCTACTACTATTTCCAGTGAAAAACCTGTCTCTAAACTCCACTGCACACATACTGACGAGCAGACAAGGTGGTGCATTTTAGTAACCAAATATTTCCCTCAGGAGTTGGAAGAGAGTTAAAGGGGAGTGAATATTTGGACATTTCGAAATTTAGGTTTCTTTTTTTAATGTGGCAGTGTTATTCTTTTGTTATTTTGGTACTGTTATGTTCACTGATGATTGAAAGTTGCCTCTGAAACTTTAAAGTGTTGCAAAAGTTGTTTTTTTCTCGTGCACAGTGAAGCTCAAATATCTAACTGTAGGAACAAGAAGAAAAATATATTTTTGAGTGGAGGGGGACTTTAACAGTTGATTAAAGCTGGAGTGCAGGACTTTTGTCTCACTCTTCTGGCAACCGACGCATTTCAGCTTATGACCCTGATGAAGACCACAAGCTGAAACGCATTGGTCTAAGAATAAAGTTGTTCTATATACTATAAGTGTTGCTGGAGTCTTGACCTCTCTAGTGAGAGTAATTACAAAAACACTGTCAACACGTGCCTCCGTCATAGGCTCCTCCACAGCTTCCTCTGTTGCTACCGCTACTGTTGCGGCTGTAAAATGGAGGATAAATTGTTTTGAGTGTCACACAGCTCCTGCAAAATGACTCATTTCACTATCAGAATTTGATCTATTCGGTCTGATAACATTTGGAAAGTCTACAAGAGCTGCATGATTAAATTATTTTATCCCTATTCAGGTCAGCAAAGAGCTAGCTAGCAGTTAGTGGGCTAGGCTGCCAGAAGTCTCTAGTGCGCATTATCTTCCTTCCCTCACGCGTTGTATGCATTTATCTGGCCAGCGCGGGAATGTCAAACCCGATACCAGATTAAATACTCTGCTATACTGTAAAATAGACCTACAGAGAGATTTACCTGGTGGTAATAGGCTTAATCGGCATTGTGTGAACTCCTTTGGCAATTTGAATGTAATGGACATTCATTTATATGTAAAAGTTCCCCACTGCAGGTTTAAATTAGTATTTGTACTGAGAAACAAGTCAATAATAGTGTCAAATTCAAAAAAATATCATCAGACTCAGGTCTTTGATTTGGTTTTGAGAGCCCAAACTTTTCAGCACAGCTTGATTTCACTCCTACTACTATTTCCAGTGAAAAACCTGTCTCTTAACTCCACTGCGCACATACTGACCAGCAGACAAAGTGGTGCATTTTAGTAACCGAATATTTCCCTCAGGAGTTGGGAGAGAGCTAAAAGGGGAGTGAATATTTGGACATTTCGAAATTCAGGTTTCTTTTTTAATGTGGCAGTGTTATTCTTTTGTTATTTTGGTCCTGTTATGTTCACTGATGATCGAAAGTTGCCTCTGAAACTTTGAAAAAGTGTTGCAAAAGTTGTTTTTTTCTCGTGCTGTACGCGAAGAGCCCTTGAAATGTGAACGTTTTCTCCGACAGCACGTGAAGGGATCATCTGGCAGGCTGAAAGCCAGTGAAGAAATCCAGCCAACCGCGTGCAGAGACGGGCGAAGGCGTGTCGGTCGGGTGGGAATATGAACCGATAATAACACCGAGAGGCTCAACTGTCAGTCAGAGCTAAGAGGAGCGGGAGGGAAGGAAAGCACACACGAGGTTCAGCGGACAACTGGTAGCTAACAGCCGACACACTTTATCTGTTCACGCACGTTTGTAGCGACAGTTTTCTGTCAGTTCTTGATGTTTCTCACTCTCTTTCATGTTTCTGTTCACAGTGAGACAATGTCCCAGCAGTCAGTGAACGGGGTCCAGTCCCGGGGCAAGGTGCTGACTTTGGACAGCATGAACCCCAATGTGAAGCGGGTCGAGTACGCGGTTCGTGGTCCCATAGTCCAGCGGGCGATGCAGATAGAGAAGGAGCTGAAAGAGGTAAAAAGTCAAGTGTGGGGGCTACGACACGCGCGTGCCACGGCGCACGCGAACCGGAGTAAAACTTTGAGAATGCACGAGGAAAATCAGAAAAATAAATATGAAAAAAGCGAATATTACATTTGTACCGTTGTGGCACTCTGAAGGGAGTTAGGTAAACTTATGTAAGGCGCTCATATGTTTATTTAAAACAACCAGGGTCCCCATTCATACAGACGTTTTATGGGGACCCTGGTTGTTTTTATTCTTAAAGCGCCCCTTCACTCAAAAACATGTTTTGCTTCTTGTTGCATGTTTGAGCTTCACTGCGCAGAATGATTTATGTACAGTTTGACACTAGAAGGCTGTTTTCACATTCATCTGCTGAAGGTGGAAAGTTTCTCTGAGCTCATTGAGAATCTAATTTTAATGGGTGGGCCTATCAGCATGATGTGACATCACAAATAGTTTGGATGCAGATCCTGGTCCGGTATTCAATTTACACAAGTGTGATGTAGAAACTTGAAGCCTCCAGTACACAAACACTGAGAATGGACTTTACAGTGAAGCAGGAGACATCTTGTGACCAGCAGGAAAACATTAGAAATTAAATATATTTGCATATTCATAGGAATTTTTAATGAGGGAGAGGGAGTAGATGTAATTTTTAAGGATTTTAACAAGATATTTAAACTTTAAAAGACAGAGACCAAATATTATTTAAAGTAGGGTGTTTTTATATACATCTTAAAACATGTCTGGACGGGATCTTTAAGGATAAAAGCAGATGTAGAGTAAATACAAAATTAAAATTGTGAATTAGTGGGAGGGGAAGAGAGGATGACTGAATGATTTGCGCAACTGTTGAACCGCCTCAACAACTGGAAGTTAACTTCAGCCAGATACTGATTCCTGTAAACCGGTAATTTTGTCTTTTTTCTTTCAAAGACATTTTGGAAATTCATTAAAAAAAAAAAAAAAAAACACTTCTGCTTAGAAAGTATCGAAAGTGCCTCTTGGTCGCTTTTGGCACCCACAGACCCAGCTGATGTGAACAATGAGCAAAAAAAGTTTTTCCCTGCTCTGTTTCCTCAAGATATGATTAAAACTGAGAGAGATAGGAAAGAGAAGTATGTAACACTGATGATGCTTGCGTTGGACTGTTTTTGCTGACTGGCAGAGAGAGCGGAGGCAGGACATAGTAGGTCAGCTTTTAAAAGTCCCTGCATAACTGTTATGTTATGCTCCTACACTGCCATGCTAAACAACTCGTGTTACATTCTCTTTTGGTAATATTGATCCACAGTGCTTTTTCTACGGAAGGGCAAGCAGGTTGAACAGGCTGTCTTTTAAAAGCTGTAACGCAACCCTCTCTGCAGTTATGTCCTCTTCACCGGACACAGTAATGACGGGGGTGCCTCTCGATGGCTTTGAGTACATTTCACTCTCTCCTCTAGCCTGAGGTGTCTGCAGGATCTAGAGTAAAGGATGTGTATATCTTAGAGAGTTATTACATAAGAAGTGAGGGTACATTCTCTATCCTCTTTTGTCTCTCTTGAGTTTGCCCACCTCCCTCCTCCCCACAGGGGAGAGAGTTCAATGGACTAAGCTGCAGCTGTGAGGCCCTGCAGCGTCAGAGGCCTTTCTCTTACAAGCAGCTCCAGTTTTGCTGAAAGTGATAGAATTCTTGGTAGTCCACTTTCCTTTTCCTCCACTTATATAAGGAAAACCAAAAACAAACCGAATGCTCCATGTTCTACTAGAATAACTTAACTGTTTTGTTTCAACGCCATAACATTTTTTATTTGGGAATTATACAGGTTTATGTTACAAAGGTCAAATCTAAACTCCACAGGAGTCATTTCCAACACACACATTAGTCTAGAAAAAAACCTGCTTATTGAGGATATGCTAATAGTGTGTTAGGTCAATATGAGTTGCATGGAATAGTGTGTCAACTAACAGTGTGAACAGTTTTTCCTGAGAAAACAGAAGAAAGCTAGAAAACGGGTAACTTTTTTTTTACATTTTTGATTTTCTCTTTTAAATTTTGCACCACTGTTTTCAACAATGTAAATATCTGAAATATCAAATCCTGGAGTTTTTCTGAGAGATCAGGAGGGTGTGTGTTGCTGTGGTTGCCTAGTCGTCTGAGAGAGTGCTTCCTGTCAGATCTGTGACTGGAACACGTTTACTGACAGCTCAGCAGATTTTATGGAAGTGTGTGTTTGTGTGTGTCTTTGTGTGTGTGTGTTTGTGCATGTGTGCGCTGGTGTGCTGATGACCCTTATAAATCCTTAGCCAGACATCTGGCATGACAGTGCCTGCACTGCTGTAAGCTAATTCGGGGCTTGGATCTCAGCCGCTGGCGAGTCTGCATTGTTTGTGACAGTGGAGTGGTGACAATGGAGCAGGAGAATAGAAAAAGAACTGAGATTTTATTGAGTTATGAGTCACACAAATATCATATATCCACTCTGTTATTTTTTATCTATTTCTTTTATTCCCTTTATCTGTGATCTTTTTCTTTAGAATGAATTTGGAGGGTTAGTTTCATCTCAGTTGGCACCTTCATAGACATAATATTGAGTCGGTTAAATCACATGAGCAAAGCAGCAATGGTTATTTTTCAATTTGCATCAGTTAGAGCTTGAATACGAATAGCTGCCATTACTCCAGCATGACTGAATACTTTTGGAAGGATGACCGTTTCAGATTAAATCATAAGACTAAAGTGAAACGTGAATTCCGGACGGTTGTCAGGTCCGGCTCTATTCAGCCTGAGTAGCTACAGGGTTTCCTGGCCTAGTTCACAGGTCCGGGGCTGTGTAATCAGTGCCTGGTGCTGACTGAGCAGGAGAACTTTAGGCTGAGCAGGGAACGGGCTGGCTCCTCTTTTACCCGGAGAACAGCAGCCTCTTTGTTGCTTGAGGTCAAGCTGGGAAGAGGACTAAAACTGAAACGTGATGCTTTCAGTTATTTAGATTTCAAACAAGCTCGTATCGGACTTAACTCTAACCGACTCTAACGCAAAGAACCTTATAGGCCTTGCTCTTGCAGTCGTGCAAGGACACATGATAATAAATGATAATCTTGGCTCAGTCAAAAGGAAAGTTCTCCCTTTGCCCTTGGAGGCCTTTGGTCTGGTATTTTATCATGTGTGACATGCTGAATCATGACACGATCATTTAAACAGCATATTTAGATAACATTGCGTTGTTATATGGCAGTCTTGTTTAACTGGACATGCCTTGGGGTGAATTTGGAAAGCAAACCAACCATGTTTTTTTTGGTTTGAGCTTTTTCTAGTGTCCTCGCCTCTCCAGAATGATATGAAAGACAAGATTAGCCCTTTTCGAGCGATATGTTGTGATTATTGGCTGGTAGTAAACTAGCATGAGACAGTGCAGTGTTACAGCTATATTCCACTTATATGTATTAAGGGAAATGTCATAAATTAGGTATAAATGTAAATGTAGGTTCTGGTGACTACAGTTCTGTTTTAATGAGAGCAGGTCTTGAATATCAAGATGACTGTTGAGCTTTCAGGAGGTGTAACTCCATAAAATTGTTTGCTAACCAGCCATGACCTGCCTGTACTCGCCCATACTCAAACACCTGGTGCAGTTTTAGGGATAGTTACATCATATTACAACACAACAAAAAAGTTCACAAGATTGCTTTAGTAATCAGAAACATTATTTGCAGTGTCAGTACCTGAACTGCAAATGAATTACATATTTGAATGGCTTTAGTTAAGTCAGGGATTAAACTTCCTCATACAGCAAGTGAAGTGTCCTCTACATGCAGCAATTAAAGCAGCTGTGTAATAACCTCAGTTTTATCAGTAAGTGTATCTGTACAGTACAATTAAATGATAAGAGTATTAGGGTAATTTAATATGTGTTTAATTTCACATCCACATTCAGTAAAATGTAACGACTGTTTAAGTTGATGTTTCCATAAAGAGGAAACAAATCCTTTTATGATTACTATAATATCTCTTTAAACCATGTTGGTCAACCCTGACATGAAGTAACAGGGGACGTCAATTGTCACATTACCTCATGTGATTAACAGTAACAGGTGCAGCATGTTGTACACAGCAAACAGACATGCAGGCACCAAACCAGAACTCTACGAGATCTAATTAGGCAAGAGATGAAGATGAAGGACTTGCTGATTCAATGGAGATCAATAGTGAGTGGATAGAAGGAGCAAATAGTTTAGAGGAGGAGAGGAATACGATGAAAAAGGCTCAAGCTTGTCATGTGATGTGATTAAACCAGTAATTCTTGAGTATCTCCCCCCAACCCAACCACAAACAGTGAGGGTTTGTGTCTCTGTGAGCCCCAACAGCATCGTTCCTGCTCAGACCGGCATTTCCTGCACCACAGGCCCCGTGCCAACCCGACTCTGTGCCAGGGTCTTTGTAAAAACAAAAGGGTGCTAATGAGAGAAGATGTATGTGTGGGTGTTGAGGGGACCGAAGGGTACGTCTGTGAGATGCATACAAGTGCCTCTGATTTGATTTACATGCTGAACCATCAGGTGGTAACAATTAGAGGGGTTGGAGCTGCAGTGTAGTTGTTGATCCTCTATCTCCGTTTGTCTTGTGGAAATGGCAAAAAGCGAGAAAACGCACCAATCTATTTATAGGAAGATTCAGCACAGAAAGGCTGTAAGTGGGAATTTTGAAGCTTTACATTGCCAAGTGTTCCCACTTTGATAGCCTTCAAGACTGGAAACACAGGTGTTGGTAGAATTTTTGAGGCATGAAGCCAATATAAATAAATCAAATTTGTTGCCTGGGTTTAATAATGTAAACCAGCTGTGCAGAAATTAATGTTATATTCATGCACTACTTATACATATGTATGTCTACACTTCTCCAAATGATTTGAGAACCATGTTCATTTCAATTATAGTTGCAAATCTTTCATGAAGCGACAGAAGAAGAGAGAGAAAAAGACGCCTAACTTTTGGCAAAGTCGAGAGGTTTCTTTTGTTTTGAAGCTTCAGCTGTTGCTTGACTCATGTATGTCCCTCCTTACTTACTTAACGCCTTCTTACATGTCCAGACACATTGTGTTTGTCTTTTGTTCATTGAGGAGGTCACCATGTTCTTACTTTCTTCCCTTGTCTCATTATTTTCTTCTACACCTCTCCCTTAATTCATGCTTGAACACTTATCTGGCTTGCTTCTAAGTGATTGTTACATTTCTCTGTTTTTGTCTTTCCAGGGAGTCAAGAAGCCTTTCACAGAAGTACTCAAAGCTAACATCGGTGACGCCCACGCCATGGGTCAAAAGCCAATCACATTCCTCAGACAGGTTGGACCACTTTGTACTCAAGTCGCTTGAGTGCTTATGTTAAATAACTCATCATTGTAGTGATGAGAACTTACTACATACATATACTACACATGTTTCATCTCAGGTCTTGGCTCTGTGTTCTTACCCCGAACTCCTGGAAGACAACAAGTTTCCAGAGGACGCCAAGAAAAGAGCGAGGCGTATTCTCGAGTCCTGTGGAGGCAACAGTATAGGTCAGACAACTCCCCCTCACACCACCAACCACGTTTACGCCCCCGCCTCCAAACACACGCGTCACCAGCACTACCCCTTCATTTGTCTTTTCATTAATAATTTCTCTGGACTGTTTCAGCGTGTACACCAAACAAACACAGCTCTAACCGATCAGTGAATCAAAGTTCATTTTCATGTGTTCAAGGGGCCTACAGCGCTAGCCAGGGGATTGAGTGCATCCGTCAAGATGTGGCGCGCTACATCGAGAAGAGAGATGGTGGAATCTCCTCCAATCCTGACAACATCTATCTCTCCACTGGGGCCAGTGATGCCATTGTGGTACGGGTTACACTTCTTATTGTCTCTTTTCCAGCAAAGTGCTGACAAACTGTAGACTGGGCTTCCCAAAACTGTCGAGGTAGGTTTTATGAGTTGATATGCTGCCTCAGTCCAACACAGTTGGCACGCTTTTGTTATAATTGGCATATGAAACTGTTCTTCATTCATCTTCTGTTAATTATATACTCAGCAGCTGTACTTTGCACATCTGTAACTTTACTCCACCCACAGACCTTTGTCACTTTCAGTATAACTTTCTCCAGTTTTATGCAACCAAACCAGGCTACTGAATGACCTCGACTACAGCACAACAAGATATGTGTCCCACTACTGTTGCCTGCGCTGATAAACTTTGACATTTCTAGCCTAGTGTGTACACATGTAGGTGTGTTTGTTTAGTCTGTTATCATAAAGCAGATCAGTTCTGTGCTGTGTGTGACCACTTTCTACATTTTGCTTTCCAGCAAGTTTGCCAGTCTTGTATTGTGTAACTGCCTCATCATGCGTCAGCAACAACCAGGCCTGATTAGTTGTACATCTACATTTCTTATTAAATACTGTCAATGATTTTCTGACACTGAAATCTCCAAAGTAGTGTCTTCTCAACTTTCTTCCTTCCTTCTTTTTGCCCTCTCCTTTCTTTTCCTTTCACCCATTTTTCCCATCTCCTCCTCCTCCTCCTCCTCCTCCTCCCCACAATCCCAGACCATGCTGAAGTTGCTTGTGTGCGGCGAGGGTCGCACCCGTACAGGAGTGATGATCTCCATCCCCCAGTACCCTCTGTACTCAGCCGCACTGGCAGACCTGGGAGCCGTACAGATCAATTACTATCTGGACGAGGACAAGTGTTGGAGTCTAGATGTCGAAGAGCTCAGGAGATCCCTGAATGCAGCGAGGCAGCACTGCAATCCACGCGTCCTCTGCATCATCAACCCTGGAAACCCTACTGGTGTGTGTGTGGTGTTCGTAGTTTCTCCATGTGAAATGAAACAGTTGCTGGAGATTTTGTATTAGACTTAGCTAGCTATTTTTTTCTTCTAAAACATCAACGACATCCAATTTCTTGGATGGAAGTTTCTTGCATCTCAAAACATATTTTGAGAAGCAGTTTTCTCCCTCTGTCAGTACATATCTCCCCTAATCATCAAACCTTTGTTGTCTTGTGTGACAGGTCAGGTCCAGAGCCGACAATGCATTGAGGATGTGATCCGATTCGCTAAAGAGGAGCGTCTCTTCCTTATGGCTGATGAAGTAATTTACCAATGTCATTTCCTCATCAGTTTTTTTAATCTTTATTTATTTATTTATTACAGGGTTGCTGTATTGGATTGAATATTATTATACTTGGTAGATAAGAAAATAGTAAATTGTGTGTAATTGCCAAAGTCTGAAGTTACTGCGGCTTGTTATTGTATCTGTCACACAATCCCTGTAGTTTTATGGATAATGATCATGTGATAATGTGGTAATTTATTTATGAACAATGATGTAATGAGGCCTTCTGTATCTAAGCTGTATTTCCTTTTTAGGTCTACCAGGATAATGTGTACGCAGAGGGCTGTAAGTTTCACTCTTTTAAGAAGGTATTGTTTGAGATGGGACCAGAGTACTCCAGTACAGTGGAAATGGCTTCCTTCCACTCCACCTCCAAATGCTACATGGGAGAGTGAGTAGCTGGACACACACACACACGCTGCTATCGCTGATGTGTACATATCCTGAACTACGAGTCTACTTAGTGTTTGATTTTAACGCTCCTCTGTTTGCTGTTGCAGGTGTGGACTCCGTGGAGGCTACATGGAGGTGATTAACATGGACCCTGAGGTGAAGGCCCAACTCACCAAACTGGTGTCGGTGCGTCTGTGCCCCCCTGTCCCCGGACAGGCTCTCATGGACCTGGTGGTTAACCCCCCGCAGCCTGACGAGCCTTCCTATGCCACATTTATGAAGGTCAGAAAAACGCTCAAAGCACCCCAGCTATACACACGCTGGCAAATAGTCAAGAGCGTGTGCAAACACAGAATTTACTTATGCAAACACTCGTAAACACCACGTCATATATCTATGCAAACAAAGCCTATATCTGTCCTCACACAGAACACTGAATAATGAGCTCTTGAATCATGTAATATTTTGGTTGTTTCTTTTAGTTTTTTACAAGAATATATCATTTAGAGATGATTCTGTCACTTTTTCAAGGTTAGAAAAGAGGTTTGAATTTTTTAAAGAGGGTCAAATATATTACGCATGCTGCTGTAATGGCGGCAACCTGTGTCCATCAGTTAAATGGAAACATTGTGTGGTCCAGAATCCATTAAGTTGATGGTCATTAGTGTGTCCGTAGGTAATCTGAGTCTCAAGCTATGAGAATGTGTAGTTGTGTATGTAGTTACAGTGCACAACCGCAGGTTTCAGCATCAACAACATAAAGAATCATCAATGAATGCTTATCATTTCCCAAGTAAAGATGTCTATTTTCATGACTGACATGACAGGATAATATCATATATGATAGATATATGATTACTATGTGTGAGCATACTGTGTCCGTCAACCAATAAGATGCTAAACCAGAGATCCAGTGCACCTGAAGTAGGCAATCTTGTCCAGGGCCGTCTTGGCAGGATGTAGTACTTCCTCCCACCTTTAGAGTGCATGATATGCTACACATGAAGCGCTCTGCACTGTTCAGCAGTGTTGCTGGGATGAATTGAGTGAAAGACTGTGGTTTTTAGTGTGGTTGTAGGCTCCATATTATGATACCTACATTGGCCACAAGGGGGCGAAAAACTAACAAGGGCTGAATTTTCTAAATCCTTTGTCTAAACAGGATATAATAATTCCTGTCCTAGTGTAAATGTTACTCCAAATGCAGCTGTCACTGTCCAAATACTGAGCACACATGTAGTGTAGCATCCTCTGTTGCCCTCAGATTCTCACAAGCTGTTTTGCAGCAGTCAGTTCAGTGTTCAGGCAATTCATAGAGTCACTGGAGGATGTAAATAATGGAGGGCAGACATAATACTTATTACCAGCCTGGACATATTGTTAATGACAGGATGTTAAAGATAGAACTTATATGGATATATTTACCATGAAGCTGCTAAACTGGGCCAAGGTTCATTATATCTATATGCACTGTAACATTTATCTTCAGTTTACCACTGATATTCAACTTTGTCTGGTGATTAACTTGGAAATTTTTGATTTTATAATTTTAAAAGTACCTGAATGTACTATTTGTTTCAGCCTCTGTGAGACAAGATTAATTTGAGAGGGGATATACTGTGTATAGCAAATTTGCTTGCATCTCATACTTTTAATTTTTAATTGGTGTGACCTTTCACCCCTAACAAGTTTAACCATTGTTTTCCCTCCAGGAAAAGAAAGCAGTGTTAGCAGCTTTGGCAGAGAAGGCCAGGCTAACAGAACAAATCCTCAACACAGTACCTGGTATCATCTGTAACCCTGTGCAGGGGGCCATGTACACCTTCCCCCGCATCACTCTACCTCAGAAGGCAATCGACAAGGCCAAGGTCTGCTCTGCGCACACACACACACACACCCCTAAGTTTTTTCTCTTATAACATTTGTATTTCCCTGTGAAAGAACTGTCTGTGTGAAAACAAATATGTGTGTGTCTGTCCACAGGAGGAAGGCCAGATCCCAGACATGTACTACTGTATGAGGCTGTTGGAAGAGGAGGGTATCTGCCTGGTGCCAGGTAGTGGCTTTGGGCAAAGAGAGGGAACTTTCCACTTCAGGTTAGTACAGCAATGTGTGCACTTAACTAAAAACTGGATTTATTTTGTCATTTTTAAGAGTTATTTGTATATCAAAGAATATTACTCATCTTACCACACTTGTGACATCACCTTCATCATCTTACTGTTATGTCTTCCTCTGTCCAGGATGACAATCTTGCCTCCCACTGAGAAGCTGAAGATCGTGCTGGAGAAGATCAGGGTCTACCACCAGCGGTTCATTAAAGAGTTTTCATAACGATCCGCCACCTTTCAAACATCATCTTAGGAGCCAACTCATTCAGTGCCTTTGGGTGGATGAGACAGCACATTACCCATCTCTCTCCTCAAAGCTGTTTTCACATTAGATCTGATTTTTTTTTTTTTTTTTTTTTTAAAGATCTTTTTACTGTTTTGCATCAGTGAAGTATGTTGTTGTGAGAACTGATCAAAACATGTGCAGTCAGGTTTCCTACTCATGTGTACGTACAGATTTACAGTGCATGATGCACTATCCCAAAGTATTACCCGGCCAGGTTTATAATGTTTAAAAAGATGGTTTAGTGCTGATTGTTGTCTTCTAGAGTTTAATATATTTCAGATGCTGCTACTGTGAGGTGCATATCTCTCCTGCCAAGATTCAAACAGCCAAATTAGTTAGGTGTATGAATTTAATAACGTATCAGGAGATTACTTGATTAACCTGAGGATGCACCATGTTGATTGAGTACTGCCTTGGCAATACATGTATTTCGAGGCCTGTCGGAATGTAGCTATTTGTATTACTAATGTTAACAATTGTTCTTAAATATGATTAAAAACACTTTAATTTCTAACACTTGTTTTCTGAAATTGATGCAATGCTGACTCTATATGGTATGTAGTTGCTAAATGCTTTCCAGCTGATTTCCTGTATGTCTTCTAGCCTGTTACAGCCTCGTAATAACAATGTTTTTGATTTTAACAATAACAGTCACGTTTGAGTGCTGGCCGATAGCCATCATTTTAAGTTTTTTTTTATTTAAAAAGACTTAAATCTTCAACAGTGCTGACATGCTTTTAGAAACAAGAAAGCTGAAAATCTCTTGGAATGAACAGAAACTAAAAACGATGATTGTAATCATCACAGCAACTCAGTAACACCGTTAAACTGCGTTCCCTTCACCTTCCCAGAGGCCTCCTCTCGGTAAGAGTTCTTAGCTGCACGTCGAGAGAGAGTTTTTCAAAGTTCGTCTCTCTTCTGTGATAGCTTTGTGGCATGCTTTTCTAAGAATTTGCTGAAGCCTTCTACTGTTCTGTCTCCACCTTCAAATTTGACAGGGCTGTTCTTGCTGTTGCTTGGGGCGAAGTATATCGTGGGGAAGCCTTCCACTTTGTAGCTCTCATTTGGCACGTCGTTGGCTGTGGTGTCCATCTTGGCGATGACCAGGTTCTTCTCCCCCTTGTACTTCTTGCCCAGAGCCACATAATCGGGCTCCAGTTTTTTACAGTGGCCGCACCAGGGAGCGTAAAACTCGATGAGGACGTCCTTCTTGGTATCCATGACAATGTCGTCAAAGGTCTTTCCCACCACAACCTTAACTGGTCCTTTGTTGTTCTTTGGCACAGGCTGGGACTTGATGATGGGTTTGAGCTTTCCTGTGGACCAGAAAAATCAGAACAAGTGTGAATTTATTTTAATATTAAAAATGTTAAAACTAAAAAGGTGAGTACAAACTGATCCACCACTAAAATGTTCTTTCATCCTTTACCATTTACTGGAATTGAGGGTTTTTAAAATTCAGTGCTATGATAATTCTTCAGATTCTATTTATTGTAATTGTTCTGTTAAAAATACTAATGCACATGGTGGAATATTAGTCTATAACTACAAATTTTATTCTTTCCAGACTTTTCAAATTAATTTTCCAATAGAAAACAAAAGGGAAAAGTTACTAAAAAAAAACTGAATGTGCCCCACATTTCTAAATCAGGCAAAACATGCTGCATTACCATCATGCCATCCTTCAAAATTTACATGATAGTTAAAAAAAAAAAAAAACCTCACTCACCTTTCTTGAAAGCCATGACAAAGTCTCTGAGCACCTCAGAGTCAAACTCCTCTGGTTCCATGGCAAACTTTTTGCCTCCATCTGCCAGAATTCCTACGTTTACTTCCTCACCGCTGTCGCTCAGGCCCAGGCTCTTCAGCTCATCCGCATAGTCCTCCTCATCGGCGATGGCAAATGTGTACTCTGGGAAGTCCTTGGCCACTTCGAGCACCTTGGACCTCCAGAACTGTGTAGCTAAAAATGAAAGATAGATGTTACAAGTTTGTTACTACGACATTCTCAAATTTTCCACAGGTGATGTTTGTCAAGAATGTGTTACTGCACTTGGTACAAGTTGATGTGTCCTACAGTGAGAATAAGTGTAAATTTGACAACTTTTTTTGCTGAGAAAGCACTAAATAATGTTATATGTGAATTGTTATAACTGAATATTTAAACCATTGCTGAATAACTGCGTTTAGATAAAAACAAACTTTGTAGGACTGGGAGTCCCAGACCTTCAGTTGTACAACTGGGCTGTTACAAAAACACAGAACTGCTCACTGGACAGATATTGAAGAACTTTGCTTTCCTACCTCTCTGACCTCTCTACCATTTATTAATAACAAATGCACTACACTCAGTATCAAGAACCTATGTAATTCACAACACTCTTTCGGTTTGGCAAGATGTAAAGAAGTCCTTTTTCAGAATCTCTATGCTAGCTCCTCTATACTCCAATCCAGACCTGACACCCTCAACTGGAAAATCCCTGTTCACAAAGTGGAAAGAATGTTCTATACATCAGTTTTAATACTTGTTTTGAAATTCCAAAACAGGATTTTTATAAATACCTACAAATTCATTCAAGTCATTCAATTACTACTCTGGAAGGAGCAGAACGGCTATCTGCGGGGTTGTCCAGGATAGAGGAGATTCTGGAGAGCTCCACATCACTGAGAGGTAAAATCTCTTTGATCTATAGAGCTCTGTTAGACCATCATAGTTCTTTGTTGACCTCACTTAAGAATGTACAACAAAAACATCTGGGATGTGATTTTAGTGATGACCAGGGGGACATTATGTGTTAGAACTTCTTTACTTCATTGTCTTGTAATAAAATAATTAAACAGAATTATAAATGTATGCACAGGATGAACCTGTGCATGTATCCTAACTCATCTTCTAGATGTCATCGTAAGATATGTACAGGGTCAATTATCCATATTTAATATATGTAATGTAAAAAAAAAAACAAACAAAAAAAAAACAAAAACACTTTTGGAAAGCAGTACATGACCTAACTGACAAGGTTTTGGAAATTCCATTGGACACCAATTACACCAATACGGTACCTCTTTGGTACAGAACTGGACAGGATACTAGACCCTATATCTACAAAGAGGACAAGCAGAATATCATATATAGTGAGGAAATGCATCTTGTTCAACTGACCCCCAACATTTAAATTGTTCAAACAAATTCTGAACAAGACATTACAACTGGAACAGCACACTTATACTTTAAACAAATAAGGGGGATATCTTTCTGAGAACATGGGAACCTCTGACCATCTGCCCAGCTCGTTAGATGTGCTTTGATTTTATGTAGAAAAGAGATATATGTACTGTGACCATAGTTGAATTTCTTGCCTTTTTTTGTAAATGTATTTATTTATTTCTAATCATTTTGTATTTTATTTCACTTTAGTTGCTATTATGATTATTTTATCTTACCCTTGTTATCTCTGTACCCTCTTTTGATTATGTTTGTCAAATGATGAAAATAAATAATTGGAAAAAAACCCAAAACAAAACAAAAACTGTTGTGACGACAATTAAGTCACAAGACGCCGTAAAGGTTCCAACACGCAGGTACTCACATTTGTTGATCTTGATGTTCCGAACAAACAAAAACTCAAATACATTCAGAAATAAAATGGGCCTTTACAAATGAAATTAAATAAAAAAGGACATTTGTTTTATATTCTACTAGTTTCTATGTTGTGGCTGCTTGTGGTTGAGAACTATTGCTCGACTGTCTTCCAGCTGCTACCGAGGCAGTGCAAATCATTTGCTCCTATATTCCTTTTGCCAACCTTTCTTAAAAACAAAACTGGCTCTCTGACAAACATGTTTCAACGGAGATTAGAAAAATAAACAGCATTATGACTTACCTTTTCTGTAGTCAAAGCTGAAGTCAACTCCATAGTACACAACAACCAGTGGTCTTTTGGTGTAGCGTTTAGCATCATTGCTTGGCTTCCTGTGGCCCACCAGAGGGATCACATGCTTTTTGAAGAACTCCTGCACTTCTGACACCGACGTAGAGTCCTGTGAGAAAAATGAATGCGAGTTGTTATAATTTTTTCCAAATATGTCAGGAATTAGACTGAAACCCTTTTATTGCTACTTAAGTTTATTCTTACACTGATACCAAAACTGAAACCACACACCATCATTTTATGATTCTGCTGTCTTTCATATCCAACGAAACCAATTCAAATCCCCGCTAGTTAAAAAAAGAACACACTGAAAATGAAAAAAAGACCATACCTTCACTGTGAGTGTGTGCGCCGCTGGCTCATACTTGGAGCGGAACTTTTCAGGCTGAACGATGACAATCTGACCGGGTGAAGCTTTGAGCAGTTTGGCAACATCGGAACTGAAGGTGTGACGGAAGCTGAAGTCTTCCCTCAGTACGTTACCTGCCAGACAGACAGCAGTGAGAATAATATCCACACATTCATTTGATTGGCATTTGAACAACAAGAAAGACTGTCAGACAGTCTCTGCACATAACTATCTTGCCACATTGAGGTATTAGAACTCTGACAGATAAATAAAGGTGACTGAATGTTCACTGTGATGGTAAATTTATAGTGCACTGGCATTGCAGAACATAACCATAACAAAATTTGATGATTATCTTCCTTCCTTATCTTTTATACAGTAAACACTTATCTTAAGTTGCTATTTTTCCTTCCTTGTGGTTAGCATAACTAATATAGTGACAGTGACTTTTACACTGATTCACCACATCAATGCACATCAGCTTCCCTAAAATACTCCCAGCTCATGATAGTTCTTACTTACATGCCTCAATGTAGATCTCAAAGGCTGTGTCCTGTTCGCTAGAGAACACGCCAACTATGACAGCATCATCGCCGTCCTTGGTGAGCTCCTGCACTTGTTTCACAGCCTGAACCTGTTTGGAGGGAGGCCCTGCCTGCTCACTCATGTAGTCAACAATGCCTAGGGGGAAGTAGAGAGAGGTGGATGAGCAGAAATGAATGCACACACACAGGCTCACATGCATGCATACAAAAATTTACATACATAGAAAAAAAACAAGCACAATTTGAATGATTTGTATAAGTGTCTATAGTATAAACGGTGCGACGCAGTCAGTGACCTACCGAACTTTTCTCTGGGTCCGTTGTAGTCGAAAATCTTGCCCTTCCTGAAGATCTTGAGGGTGGGATAGCCGGTGACTTCAAAGCGTGAGGCGATGTCGCTCTCCACAGTGGCGTCCACTTTGGCCAGAGGGATGGGAGGAGAGCGCTCGCTCAGCTCCTTGGCTGCCTTCTCGTACTCTGGAGCCAAACGTTTACAATGCCCACACCTGAAAAATTCAAATATAAAAGACAAATGATGAAGCTTTTATTAGTGGTAAGAACTGCAGTGAAAAGGCTATATTTTATAAATTAGTCTAGTAACCAACCATGGGGCGTAGAACTCCACCAGGATGATGTCCGCGTTATTAACAGTCTCATCAAAGTTGTCCTTGGTGAGCACCAGCGTGGCCTCAGGAGGGGGTTTCCAATCTGGCTGGGAGACCTCTTTCACCCGGGCCACAATGGCTGCAACAATCATTAAAAAAATAAATAAATAAAAAACCTCACCATATTAATGCTCATTCTTTTCCAAAAAACATGACAAGTTTTGGGTTGAAAGGTTGCGATGTGTTCCTACCCTTCTCTGTCCTCTCTCCATCATACTCCACAGGCTCCCCATTTTTAAGGATCTTGATAGTGGGATAGCCCGACACTTCGAACCTGCTCGCCAGCTCAGTGGCTACAGTCGCATCTACTTTGGCCACAGGTATAGGAGGGTCATTTTCCTTAAGAGCCTGTGCGATTTTTTCATACTCTGGTGCAAACTGTTTGCAGTGGCCACACCTAAGAGGATAACGTGAATTATTACTAGACTCAAAAATGACACATGAGCACACTGAAAACTGGTTTGAAACACAGATATGGTAAATTTCTCATGCTGAGGAGACATGACAAACGTACCATGGGGCATAAAACTCAACCAGAACTGTGTCTTTCCCCTGCATGAACGTCTCATAGTTGTTGTCGTTGAAAACCAGCACTCCATTCTCTTCTTTCACCTCGGTGTCATCTTCATCCTCCTCCTCGTCATCGCTGTCCTGTTCATCAGTCTCCTCCTTTTCCTCAACAACATCTTACACCAAACAAGAAAAGAGACATAAACTGATTTCAGGAGGATACAAACAAGCTAGTGACAATATGTTTCTGCTTATTTTTACTGGGGGTTTTTTTGTTTTTGTTTTTTTACAGATTTAGTTAACAAAGCAGGTGTGAACATAACATGCAGCAACATAATACTTGTCTGTAACTACAGGAAATGAGCAGAAACAGAACCTGAATCAACATTTTTTATATCACTATCTTTATAATTCTCACAGTCACAATACAGTTAACTGAAAATATGTGTGTGTGTGTGTGTGTGTGTGTGTGTGTGTGTGTGTGTGTGTGGCAGCAGTCCTGTTGACATTAGCTGACCCGTCCTGTTAGCTTGCTAGCACACTATCTACAGTAACTTAGCCAGCTACTTTGCATGACACTAACTTACAGGAAACACAAGCCAGCAGCGACAATGCTTCACTTATGCAGCTTATTTACTTGTAATAATCACATATGGTAGTCAAATAGCTAACTTACCGTCTTCACATCTGCTGACAGTTGTAAAATATGCAACGCCGAGCAGCACGACCAGCAGCAGAGCAGCCTTCCTCATTGTGCACAGATGATGCAGCTTCTCCGGTGATAAACTTAAGTTATAACGCTGATGAAAGTCATTAAAACACTGTCGGCTGTACAGACTCGCTCGTCGGATCGATATAATACTGACGTGTGGCTGTAAGTGTCTTTGGTTTGTGGTTTCATACAAACTAATCACTTCTGAAATCACGCCCGCCGCCTCCTCCGTCTGGAACTTGTCTGACTTGCCATGTTCTGATTGGTCCTCATCATCGGCTGTCCTCCAATCACAAGTCGCCACTCAATTGATGAACGCAAACGTTGAGGCATGCTATTGGATAATTTTATCTATTGTTTTCCTCTTAGACTTGTATACGGGCCAGTGGGTTAGAGGAAGAAAGTTACAGAGACTGTGATAAAAACTTTATTTAGTGATAGTTTACAAAATCAACACATATGATATATGCATATTAATCACCTTTCAGTCTATGTTGCCTAAAGGGTCACAGTGTTATTAAATATTTATTGTACAAATCACATCTGACTCAAGATATTTGAAAAAGCGTTTCAGTGTTGTTAAAGTCCCCCTCCACTCAAAAATATGTTTTTCTGTTCGTATGTTTGAGCTTCACTGTGCAGAATGGTGCAGAATTTGACACTAGAAGGATGTTTTCATCTGCTGAAGGTGGAAAGTTTCTGTGCGCTCATTGAGAATCCAATTTTAAGGGGTGGGCCTATCAGCTTGATTTGTGACATCACGAATTGTTTGGAAGCCGATCCTGGTCCAATATTCAACTTACACAGGTGTGATGTGGAGACTTATGCAAAAGTTTGGACACACTTTCCCATTCACTTGAAATGGACTGGTACTGTACACTGAGAGTCATGGATGTATTAAGAAGAACTGAGGATGCTGAGAATGGACCTAAAGTAGGAGTGTTAAAGTAGAAATGTTGTGCCCAGCAGTTAAACTTCTGAAATGAAATATATTTGCACATTTATAGACGCATTTATAGATTATGATTATATTTTTAATGAGGGAGATGGAGTAGATGTAATTTTAAGGATAAGGTTGTGAGTCTATTTAGTTGAAGGTTCCCTTCAGTTTGGGTGTGTCGTCAGTTTACTTTATCTTTGCAGTCACCAGTTTTAACAACACATGTGGTGGTGTGCATTACTTTTTCTAGAGGAAGGCTGCAGAACATTTGGCCCGAAATATTTAATGATTTACTAACATTTACAACTGCAGGCTTGATGCCTTCTAAAGTAGAAAAACTCAAAACACAGACCAAAAACTTCTTATCCACAACCTGGCAACTCAAAATTGTCTTTAGTTATTAATACAGAATAAATTCAAGATCCCCTCCAGACATGTTTTAAGATATGTAAAATACTCTGCTTTGAATAATTTGTGTCTAAGATGTTTTTTCCACTAAAAAAGTTCCAAATCCAGAATCTACAAATAGTCTATGCAAATATGTTTCATTTCAAAAGTTTAACTGGGTACAAGATGTCTCACACTTCATTGAAAAATGCATTTTTAGTGTATACTGGAGGCTTCAAGTTTCCACATCACTCTTCTATACTGGACAACAATTGGCCCCAAACTAGTTGTGATGTCACAAATCATGCTTGTAGTCACATGTCTTAAACTTTCACACTTCAGCCTTCTTGTGTCAAACATACAAATAAAGGATCAACAAACAAAACACATCTCTGACTGGAGGGGGACTTTAACCAATAATTTAACGAATAGCAACAACTAAAGCAAGTCTTTGTGACTTTGTATTGTAAATTCATATCAAACATTCTTTTCAAACGGGCAAAAAGTTGACAATAATGATAGTAGAATATGATGATGGCCAGATGCATCCTAGCAGAATAAGAAAGCTCACAGATGTCTTGTTTTCCTACTGTTTATCTGGCTATACACTGTCAGGCTCCTCATGCACGAGAACCTCCACCACCACCTCTGTATGGGTGGTCTGAGTGGCTGTGGGACCCTTGGCCCTACACTTATCACTTCTACTAAACCTACAGCTGTCACTTGTCTTAGTATGTTGGCTGCTTTGCATCTCCAGAACATCACAAAGGACTGATTGAGACACTGGCCGTCCACTTTGCAGGTACTCTGCCATCCAAAGCCCTGTAGGAGATGCTGACTCTGGGAGACAGTTTTGTCTCATAAAATAAGGCTGCAGCACTGTGGATTTTGGATGTTTTTCAGATCTTGTTATACTCTGCTTAGAATTATCAGAAGCCACAGCGTTGTCAGAGGAAGGACTGTCTGTTCTTTGGCCTCTGTATGCAGGGAGCTGCAGTATCTTCAGTTCAAGCTGAGATCTGGTAATGCAATATAGAAATTTTTTGGAGGAAAACTGTGAATTCTGATCATTTTTCAATATTTGCTTAAAAATGGTCTATAAACTATGTTATTACCTGAGTAGGTGAGGTGCAGGTGGGGTTTCTCCATGATCACTGACATCTGTGTGATCATTCACCATCGTTTGTTCTGTCATGTGTGTTCTTACGAAGCTCTGTAACACATGCACAAAGCACTAAAACAGCAGTAGCCTTCCAGAAAACCACTTTCTATCAAATAAAGTATCGTGTATGTGAGAGCATGTTCATGCTGTATGGGTGGACGCACTGTATGCATGCGTCTTTTTTTTCTGACCTGTGAGTCCATGTTGGAGGGTTCCTGTATGAGTGACATGACAGGGCTGTCCTCCCTGTAGCAATGGGCTTTGGGGGGCAGCATGTGGTGCAGGCTGTTGGAGAGTGCATTGAGTCTGAACAACAGTTCATCTACTAAGCTTTCAAACTCCTCGAGGTAATAGGTCTGAAAACAAAAACATTTAAAGGCAAAAGGCAACAGAATTTAAGGGAAATGGAGTCTTAATTTTAAGAGACATCCTTCATTGTCTTAATTGTTTACAGTGATTACACCAAAGTGTCACGTCCTACCGGGACGTTTTCTGTTTTTTGGACTCTTTGTATTTTTGTTCTTTTGACTTCCTTGGTTTTTGTTATCCTTCTGATGCCCTCAGACTTTTTCTGTTTTTAGTTGGACTTTTTGAGGGACTCTTTCATTTGTGTTTCCTGGTTTTGGTTTTCTCTGTTCCCTTGTGTGTTCCTCCTGTGTTTTTTGTGTCACCTGTTTGTTTACTGCCTTTGCGCTGTGTATGCTCCCAGTTTTGTTTTTTTGTTTTTTTAACTGTCACAAAGGTGGGTGAATGGAGCAGGTGGACCTAAATGCAGAGACGGCGGGCAGGTTGGATGCAATGCTGAATATTTAATGAAAGAACTCAAAAATCACAAGAGACACTGGGAACAGGAACAAAGACCATAAACGCAGGAAAAAAACTCGGTGCATACACAGTGTGAAGGCAGAACAAAAGCAGACAATTCGACAAAGACCAAACTGAAAACTGGACTATAAATACACAGGGAGTGATTGCAAATGAAACACAGGTGAGACACATGAAATAATCAAACACAGGAAGTCCAACTAAAACCAGAAAAAGTCTGAGGGCATCAGAAGGATAACAAAAACCAAGGAAGTCAAAAGAACAAAAATACAAAGAATCCAAAAAACAGAAAAAGTCCTGGTAGGACGTGACACAAAGTAATTTGACAATGATATGTAGATATTTAGAATATTTTAAAAGAACAGCTTTTTCCTCACCCTCGTCTCCACACTGTTACCAGTCCATGTTGGTTTATGCTGCCCAGTAAACTCAGAAACTTTCAGTTTGATGTAACTGGATAATTCTCTCATGGTGAGGACATCACTCCTGCTCTGAGATCTTTTGGCACGTCTGACCAACGAGGACACGGCACCTATCATCTATGAGGAACAAACACCTGTAAGAACACAAGAATGACCTAGACAGACTGTTTGTTCTATGAGAATAAGTTGTGTGAAGACTTCATGTATGCATAAATCAGTCTGCCACTTATCTATTCAGTCACAATTAGAATTTTATGAGGAAAAAAATAAAAATGATATAGTATATACCACTGCTGTCCACACTACTGTGCAGGACAGATAGAGAGCTCTATAGTAAAGGAAATCATGTCCTGAATGGAGGAGGCCCCTGACGGCCCTGAGACCCCGGTAGTGACGGAGCAGAGTCTGAAGGGAGCGAGGAAGGGAGCTGAAAGCCCAGGAGCTTTGTACAAACAGAAGGTTCCCCGCACAGGACAGCGCCACCAGCAGGATAAGACCTGAAATCTAGGACAGTAGAAGATACCAAATTTTAGCGCTTTCTTCATCTGTCTGTGCAGTGAGCTTAGTATTTGTTTCTAACCAAATCCAAACTTTAAAATAATTATTTTCTGTACAATCTGTGAAGAAAAAACCTGCACACCTGAAAGCAGAACATACAAAAAGCTATGTTTTTTATTGCAGTTCACTTTCAGACAGCATTATTTCTGATGATGCAATCATATTGTACATATTTTGAAGACTGTAACTTGCTTTTTCTTGCAACAATATATATTAAAAGGAAGTTCTTAGAATCAACATCTTTCATAACTGGTGGTATTACTGCACTAAGTGTTTACCATCGGCCAGATGAGGCTGGAGAGTGAGCGGGCGAAAAGTGTAGCAGAGGTAGACGAGGTCCTGGTCACCCCCAACACACTCACACACCTCATGGTGAGAAGGAAGAGCATAACGCCACGCAGAGCACGAATATACTGCAGACACAAAACATCAGCATCAATGTGATCTCTAACCTCAAAGTTGGGTTTTCCATATGTATTTAATAAGGGTGTGTTTAGCAAAAACAACAAACCCTGTACACAGTGTGTCCTCTTAAAAAGTAACTACAATGCGATGTTAAACCAGTTTTAGTAATGTTCTGCAAACTCTTTATGTTTGCTCCAATACACAAAGAAAGACACGGAGAGTGAACTGTTTCTTAATACATGTGTTCCTTTCTTTTTCTCTCACTTGTTCCCAGGTAGCCAGAAGGCTAACATCCACATGCCCTCTGTAGTTGTGTCTCTGCAGCAGCTCCACAACCTCCATGATGACCACAGAGTGATATATGTAATGAACATAGTACGCCATGATCACTGTCAGCAGAATGACCTGCAGAGAGAGACAGATGCAGTATATTTCTGGTACATTTCATACTCTGCAGGCAAACCCTATTGTGTTTGACCTTCAAATGCTTTTTCTGTGTGGTTTACTTAAGAGCTACAGGTTGCCGTACCCTTTTAGCTAGGTCACTGTGATCTTGTTTACACTGTTGTGTGCACAAATGGGTGAGTGTGTATATGTGCCTTTGTCCATGTCAGCTGAGTTTACATGAGTCTTGTAATCTTTTTGTGAAAACATTATGTTGGAATTATTATTTTGCCCATGTGTGTTTATGAGGGAGACTCACTTCCAGCCAGTTGCAGGGTGTCCTGCAGTATCCCATCAGCCCTTGCTGCCCTGCAGTGTACACTTGAAGACAGAGATGCAGCAGAGACAAGAGGAGGAAGAGAAGCTGAAGGAGAGGTGAAGAAAACATGAGGAACTTTAAGTATTTTAACAAAAAAATGATTAAAACTCATGAGGTTGATGTTGTCATCAAAATGTTAAATGTTAGTGTGGAGTCAGAAGGTTATGCAATGAAAAATTGTATTTTTTTCCCCTTTTAAAATCAACTGAATCATTAATATTTTGTTGCCTTTTACCTGGCAGACCATGACAACATAGTCCCACACGGAAGGAGTGTGATACAACCTAACTGACTGGACTTTGGCAGAGGGCAGCAGGTTACCGATGGGGCTCTGCTCAGCAAGCAGGGTCACACTGCTGAACAAGTTGGGTGCAGGGCTGTACAAGGTGAACTGGACCTTCAGGGCCACCGTCTGTCTGCCCAGCCAGCCACATGAACGCAGGAGCTTCAATCTGAACAGAGCGTCAGACCTGTAGAAGAGCAGAGGGAAAGTAAATGATGGTTACGATGATGTCAGAGACACGAAGGAATAATTTCAGTAATAACTCCTCTCTCCTCTACGTCAGGACTGTGTGTTTCTCACTTTGTGTGGCCGAGACTAACTGTAGCACTTGGTCCTAAATAACAGCCCAGGTGACCACATGTCCTTGAAGGTGTTCCCATAGCACCCATGGCATCTGACTGTGGGTAAGTTGATGCTCCGCTCCCAGATAATAAGTGAAGACATTCTGGTACAAGAGTCACGCCAGAAACCTGAGTCACAAAGAGCACACAGTCAGAGCAAAACAAAAAATCAAAGGCACATGCAAAAACTTTAAGTTTTTGCATGTGCAAAAGTCCCCCTCAAAAATATTTTGTTTATAGTTACTACACCTGAATATTTGACCTTCATTGTACAGAATGATAAATGCCAATGTCTGGAAGTCAATCATGGTTCTATATGCAACTTTCACAAGTGTGATGTAGAAATTTGAAACATCTAGTGCAAATAAGTAGCTGACATCTTCTTCATGTTTGCATATTGAAAAGGTGGGGATCTTTAAATGTGACACAAAGGTATCTTCAATAAGGATACAGCGCAGGTTTCTCCCTAAATCTGAGCACCTATCAGTGTACTCAATTCAAACCCTTAACAGACACTACAGATGTATATTAAAATTGTAATTAAAGTTCAGAACTTAATTATTTTGAAGCAAATCTGCCCGCTGGATTGTTTGCATTCAAAATACATATTGACTAATCTATCTAGTTGAGGCTTAGGCCCATTTTATGAAACAGCACACTCTACAGGAAGTTCAATGCAAACACAGAAATGTGAACAAGCCTGAAGAAAGTGACTTCTGATACAATACTGATTATTTTCTTGAAATTCAAGTGGCTAAAAAAATACATCCGGACCATTCAAGTAATATGTGGTTCATTTTTCTTAGATTGCTGTTAATTAAAAACACATATTAAAACTAGTATCAGTCATTTCTCAATGTTTGCCAAATCAGAATATTTTGCTTTTCAAACACGTCAGATAATTCAACATTTTATCATCCTTGTTTTTCCAGTAAATGTAATTATATTGGCACATGTTTGTAATAAAATGAGTTGAATAAGTAATGGAGTACTACATGTAAATGCATTTTTTGTTTACCTGGTCCTGAAATGAGCTGGAGATCTCCATCTTCCACAGGATTGGCTCACCAATCAAGATGTGTGATTGTTGGATGACATCAACCTATTGAGTCATGAAAAAGGTGAAAAATGGTTTGTTTCATTACATATGGTGAAACACAAGGACATTTAGCTTGCGTACATGGTCAAGGTACATCATTTTTGAAATATTTTTATTGTATAACAATATTTGACAAAGAGAGGTCAGAACTGAAACTTGAGTCTTTTTCGTTCAAAATTTGATTCAAGATTAATGGATGAATTCTTTTTGGTTTATCTTAGAAACTTTCATGGAGTGCTGTATCTCTGCACAGCCCTTAGTTAATAGTTTACCATAGTTGTGTCTGATGCATTTTTGTACAGTAAGTTAAGCAGGCTGGTCTGTGTCCACCTCCACCAGTCATCATGCTTTTGTATGGAAATGAACTCATTATCCTGGCTGCTACTGAAAGAAATAAAAAAATATGATTAGTCAGTGCTTGTAGTGAGTTTGTGAAAAAAGGCAAGAGACCCTGCATGTGTGTGTGTGTATTACCCTAGAAACTGTTTTCTGACAGCTTTATTGACATGGTAATGGTCACTGAATGAGCTGCCATAGGTTATACACATCATCAGGAAAAGCATAGAGACGCAGACAGAGAAATCCCTGGAGGACAAAGAGAAAGAGATGATTCCTTACACATTTACACACACACAAGTGCACATATAAACACAGAAACACACACACACACATACACACCTGAGGGTTTTACGGATAAGAGTCTCTCTTCTTTTCCTCCCACGAGTCCTCCTCAGCTCTGCTGGAGTTGGCGGACGCACAAGACGTAGGTATCTGGCTCGCTGACGAGCTCCAAGCAGCTGTCAATCAGAAATAATTGACTTGATGTTCTAATAGAGTAGACTAGAACAGGTTAAAATGAAATAAAATGTTGCTATCACCTTTTTGAGATATGAGCGTCTTTCCTGGAGGAAAGCAGGTGGCTTGAACTGCTCTTCTGGTTGATTAGCACCATTTTGACTCAACAGTATAGAAGTCTCTATCTCAAAGTCTGTGATACTTGAGAAACTATGAAAGTCAGGTCTTCTTCTGTACCAAAGGGAGACAGTCACTGCCACTGCAAGTATCTGGAAAAGAAAAAGGACAATTGCAAAGAGTTAGCATAAAACAACTTGTTTGAAGATTAGGGATTATAATTTTATATGGTTAAAATGCAATTACCACAGCTGGCTGGATCAGGAAGATGCAAGACAACAAGGAGAAGAAAACAGAGTGTATCCAAAGCAGAACCTTGCTGCTGCTGAACCTGACAAATGAAAACACATGTTAATTAATGTGAAAAGGACACAGGTTATATCAACAAGAAGAAAAACATGTTAATTTTTTTTTTGCTTAACTATAATAATAAATCAATTGAACTCTTCCATTACCTCAGCCCCAGCACTGCAGAGAGCACCAGGCAGATGAGAGACAACAGCAGACACAGTGCCCAGGCCAGATATTGACACCACTGTGATGTTGATCTGACTTGTCTTCCTCTCAGTGTGTCAGTGATGTGGGAACCACCACTATGCCCTGACCACGCTGCCTTGCGAAGCCTGTCATCCTCGAAGCCACCATCTGATGGATCTTTCTCCTTCGTACCAGACAAATTATCTTTCTGGGTTCCATGAAACCTGCGGCTTTCACTAACACTATCCAACTCTTTTCTGTGACGTCCTTGATCAACCTTGTTTCCGCCTGTAATCAGAAATGAGTTTTGAAGTGCTGGTCCCGTACTGCTCTCAACTGAAAGAGCATCCTCCTTCCTTATGACCACATCTGTTTGGATCACAGATTTCTCATGTGTGTCTTTATTTTCCAGATCCCTAGTGGACACGGAGAGCCAGTCTGTATCCTACAGCAAAAATGAATAAGGATGAGGAGATGCTATGAGAGCAAAGACCAAGAGAAGAGGAAAAACAGAAAAAGATTGCTAACTGCTTGAGGTGTGACCTGATGTTTCTTCCTCCAGGCTTCCTGCGCCCACTGTTGAAGGCTGCTCCAGGAGGGCTCGAATATACTGTTGTTCACTGACAGTGCATCTGCACAGAGACAGACAATGAACAAGTGAGGTGACAAGAAAATAAAGGAAGAAGAAAATGCAAAACAAGTAAATGAAAACTTGGAATAATGCATAAAGAAACGGAACCACATGATCAGACAGTATTTTAATGTCATAAAGTAGAAAATAGAGGAGAAAGTTGACATTTTTGATTTTGTCCATGAATTCTCACCATCAAAACAGTCACTGTCAAACTTTCTGCCATTTGCGTATTGGACTCCTGACCCCGTCAGCTTGACCTTACGCAGTCGGAACAGGAATGATATCACTATTGCTGCGGGCAACACTGCCACCACACTTAATACTCCCGTTGTCACAGAAACAGCTGATACATCAACCATGCCCAACTGCAACGGCAACTGTAAACAAATGATTTGGAACCACGGCGTTATAGGTGACAAGTTTTATAACTCTTATGCACCAAATCTCAAACTTTAATGTTTTTTTTAAACCAACCTGCTCATCTATTTTTGATATGATTACTGCGCTGACACATTCGTAACCCAACAGTAGCAGCAGACACACGCTAAGTCTCTGAGTGCGTGTGAACGAGCCAGGGCAGGGGCAGGTGCACACAGATATCCAGGTGTGGAGGTCGGCCAAGTAGTCAGATAACTTTAGGCACAACATCTGCAAGGTAGAGACCCATGGTCACACGGGAGAAGAGATTAAAAGATGTTTTCATATGTGTGTGTGTGTATGTGTGTGAGTGTTGTACCTTAGCAAAGCCTATTCCCTGGTTACAAACACGTAGTGTTCTCTCCACCTGGCCATCACCTTTGTTGACAGCCAACCAGCACTGACCGACAAAGAGCCAAGCACGACCCTTCACGTGGCCTCTGTTCACCTTTATTGAAAGTAGACAAACAAAACATGTTGGTGGCCAAGTTGAAAGTGGAAACAACACATCCACAAAACAGGCAGACCTTACCTCAGATACCTCCACCAGTTTGAGGTACCAGTTCGGGGAGGGTCCCGAGTTGTCATGCCAGATGTGAACCCCCCGCACTGCGCCCAGGCTGGTTGCTGCACTGTGGTGTCAGACACAAAGAATACACTGAAGTAGGAGTTTATGTACGATTTTTATAAAACTACTGTATATATTATGTAGTGTTATAGTAAAATCTGTAGGAAACTAAAATTTATTTATTTATTTATTTGGAGATATTTGAATGTTACCTGAGTATAAAGGTGGCTTGAGAGTTCCTCCTGAACAGAATGCATCCTGGGACTTGTAGTTCTCTTGTCTGCGAGAACTCATCTTCACCACACAGCACTATGTAGACCTGGTAAACATATAAAAACAGTTGCCCAGATACACATTGCAGTATGTGTCCCATATGCTGGACTAAACTGGATTTTATGAGGATAGTTTAGTAGCAAAACAAGTGTTCAAGGACCTTTAGCTTTATTTTTATATTTGTTGTCAAAGACACCTGTTTCATTCTCATACAGCAGTTCAGTGACCTGTTTAACGTGTATATAAAGACGGGAAGTGAGCGAGACGTGTCAGACTGCATCTTGCTGTCTAAAGAGGTGATATTTCACAATGAGGAGTGCTGCAGCTTTTCTGGCGTTGCTGCTCTGTCTGTACTGGACGAGGGCTCAGGGTGAGAGTGGAGGGGGGACAGAGAATGATATCACTCAGACAGATATTCAGTCTGAGATCCTGGGTGTTAAAGCAACCAGTGATCAGACTAACATCACCCCTGATATCTGGGCTGAGCTGAAGGAGCTGAGAGACATGGTGATCCAACACAGTCTGGAGCTGAGTAACAGCAAGAGCAAGATAGAGAAGCTGGAGCAAGAGAATACAGGTTCATTCACATAGTGCTAAACAGATTCATGCAATGTTCACATATTCATTACTTTTAGGACTAATTTACTGCTTTTATTCCAGCCATACAGGCCAGACTGACAGCCAGTGAATGTACGAATGCAGGTAGATATTTACATTTTATTAAATGGTATATAATTCATTCATGTTTGTGATGATTTTCCTGTCAAGCTCAAGAGTAAAATGTAACCAAATCTTTAAGGTGTTTACTGAGATTAATATCTAAGATGTAAATTAAACCTTTTGGTAAAAAACTTTAAATGTATTCACAGTTTTGGAGGCCAGAATGAACGCCAGTGAAAATTTGGTCAAGGAGCTCCAGAGAGAGAACATAGGTAAGCTTAAAAAAATCAAAGTGTGAAAATTAAACTGAGTATATTATGTTGGCAATGAGAAAATATTTAGTGAGGTTAAGATAAGGTTAAGGTTTCATTAATGATGTTTTGGTGGGAAAATGTTAAACATCTTTGCAGTTTTGGAAACCAGATTGAGCGCCAGTGACAACATGGTTGAGGAACTCAAGCAGGAGAGCAGAGGTAAGCTAAAACAATCAATAAAAAGCAAAAATAGCACTGTATGTTAGAAATAAAAATATATTTAGTGAGAAAATGATCAAAGCATAATCAACCTTTTTGTGAAAAATGTTACAGTTTTGGAGACCAGAATAAACACCAGTGAAAATGTGGTTGTGGAGCTCAAGAGAGACATCATGGGTAAGCTACAAAAACATCATTAAAAAATAAAAATGGCATATAATGTTAGAAAACAAGTTTTTGCAAAATGTGATGTGCAAAAGTAATTGGAAAGGAGTTAAAAAGATTTAACAGAAATGTAACATCTGGGGTTGTTTATCAAATAATCTATTTAACATATTCATTTTTCTCCTCTATTGCAGATCTTTTGGTCAGAGTAACAGCTACTGAAAATCAGAATACAGGTAGGCCTACATAGTAATCAAGACAAAATGTGAAAACTGCAGACCATAATCCTATTTCACAATAAAAGTGATAAATGTGTTCACAGTGTTGGAGGCCAGAATGAGCTCCAATGAAAACGAGGTGGAGGAGCTCAAGAGAGAGAATGCAGGTAAGCTGCTTAAATCATTATTGAAAGTCAAGATGCTGCTATCAGCATCAAATTGACTGTAGTGTCACTATATTGTGTGGTTGAAAAGCAGTATGTCAGTGAGGAAAATATTTTACAAACAAAAGATGCAGTTACATTTCTCAGAGACTCAGTGACGTTTTCAAAATGCATGTCTTCCACATTCATACAGACCGACCAAAGGTGGCGTTTTCAGTCGGTCTTACTGATGTAGGACATGTTGGACCCTTCAATACTGACACCACACTTAAGTTCAGTAAAGTCTTCACCAATATCGGCCAGGCCTACAACCCAACTACAGGTATTCAGCTCTTTTATATCCAGTTTTCAGTACTGATGTGAGGAGAAGTTCTGACCCCTCACTGATTTTCTCCTCTGATGCAGGTATCTTCACAGCCCCAATCAGAGGAGTCTACTACTTCAGATTCACCTTGTGGGACAACCGTACTTCAGCTTGGATTTGTGCTTATCTTAATCACAATGACAATAGAGTGATGTATAGTTCAGACTACAGTGATAACACTGGCCATATCTCTATGTCTAATGCTTTAATTCTTCGACTAGAAAAGGGGGACGTGATCTTCCTGACTCTTGCCTTAAACTGCGGTGTTGCGGATTACAACAACAATCGTACCACCTTTGATGGTTTTCTGCTTTTCCCTCTGTGAGTGCAGCTGTGAAGTACCCACAGTTAATATTACACAGTTTCAACATTACTTAGAAAATATAAGCATTTATAAAATCCAAATAACTTTTTGTCTGTGTTTTTTTCTGGTTAGAAGAACAAGACTCTAAAAATTATAGAACATTCTCACCTAAAATATAAAAAAACCCCAAAAAACATTTAGAATTTAACTTTAACTGTTAAACCCATGTTAGTGAATGATCACAACTCCTACAATGACACTTTGTGGATCCATCTATACACCTTAGAGCTTTATATAGTGCAGTAGAGTCTTTACATATTTGGACAGTATATGTTTTTTGTTGTGTTGGCTTTGCTCTGCAGCACTATTTGCAATAAATTCTTTAAAAACACACGTTAATACACATCAGATGAACCATGACCCAGTTGTAGCCCTTTACAACCTGAGTCTGGGAAACAAACATACACACTTTTGAAAGATCAAAGACTGAAATTGCTCTTATCAACTGTTTAGTTCTCATGATCCTTCAACATTAATGTACTGTGGTTTTTTAAGGATTCACTATTAATGATTTTAAAAGAACATCATTCTAACTAGTTGTTTGCTTTAAATTCAGTTCAGTGTTCAAGGGTCTTTGGTGTTATTTTTACATTTGTTATCAGACGAGGGCTCAGGGTGAGAGTGGAGGGGTGACAGAGAATGATGTCACTCAGCAGGGCCGTGCAGAGACCTTTAGAGGGGCAGTTGCTTAAAGTTAAAAAGGGGAACATGGAACAAGATTTTAAAAACCACATACACCAACATAATTTATAGCACAACCTGTTGAAGTATAGCAACTCATATTCAAGCAGAATGTAACATGGAATCTTACAACAATCTGCATCATACTATATCATTGTCCCCCACCTGATGAAACAAAGGTCCTGTCCTGTAAGGACCAAGGTTTTGTCATTGTAAGGGTTAATGAATGGCAGGATTAGCCAAAGGCTTCAAGTATTCTTGTCTGACGGACTCAGTTTATAATGTTTGACTGAACGATATATAAAACAATTTGCTTTCAAAAACAAAAACCCCTGAATGGTGAAAAGGCTGCTTCTTTTAAGACATTTAGCATAAACATATTGTTTCTAAACAAAGAATATGCTTTTGATATGATGACAATCTCTGATCCAGACATAACATATAGCTCTTCAAATCCCATAATTACAAGGAAATAAAAAAACCCAAAAAACTACAAGACATACAACAACTGGGATGGAAAGGGGAGAATGTTTAAAGATTATAAAATACAGCTAAAAATAACAGAGAGGCAGAGTTCAAAAGTAGTGCAAGAGACAGTGAGACAAAACCAGCTGCTACAGTCTTATCTTAAAACAAACTAAACCGCAAAAATATTTATAAATGCTTGGACTCCATTTGCTGTATTTCAGAACATGGTTGAAATACCTTATTGGATGTTTTAATTGTTTTTAAAATGGAGATGTCACTGAATAAAGACTCAACTTTGTAGGATTCTTTAATATACATTTTTCCAACCAAAATGAGAACAAAATGAATTGTGATCATTCACCACTGGATGTTTTTCTGATATATACAGTACTTTTCTGCTACTTCTACTTCTAGTCAGCACATCTTCAAGGTTTAAAACAATAAGAAACATCCACTGAGCTGCGATGTGTCATTGTCAGTTTTTTCAAACATGCTTGTCAGTAATGTGAAAATAGTCTCCCAAGTATTTAAACATTTACACAGAGATTTTTTTTTTTTTGCTGGTGTCTCACCTATTTCAACCTGTTAACAGCTTGTGAAAACATCATGATAATAGAGTTGTTGTGTAGTGTTACTACCTGTATTAAAGGATCTGTTAGTCCTTTTATAACAGGTTTCAATCTTGTGCTTTGACTTTTGTTTGTTAAGATGTCCTTTAGTTTACATTTGGATAACAGATTGTGCCTTTTAAAATATTTACCAGAACAGTAATTTCAACAGTAACAGTAATCTCCAACACAAGGTGGAGCTGAGGAACACCAAAAGCAAGATAGAGAAGCTGGAGCAAGAGAATACAGGTGAGTGCATTAATGTCAGTCACACAGGGCTTCACACATTCAATGTTTGTATATTATTGAAATGACTGTTCTGAGTAGTTTATTGCTTTAGTTGCAGCTCATGCAGCACAACTGTCTGTCATGTTTGTCCAGACTGGTTTTATAGGCCAAAAATCTATTTATATGGGATTAGATTCATCCATGTAACTTTTATATCAGCTTTATGGTGGATATACTGTATATTTCCATTTTTAGTTTGGTAGTTTGACCAGAGAGTATCAATCATGCCTGAGATGTCCTTAGTCTGACTCATTTACTTTCTGCTCAGTTAAAGTGATCTTCTTATGGTCAGTATGAACAGGAATATTTAATGTTCATAATATTTGCACAAAAGATGTTTATTTGAACAAAAAAGTATCTTTTTAAAAGACACAGTAACTTTAAATGTCTTCACAGTTCTGAGGGCCAGAATGAGCATGAGGGAGAACACAGGTAAGCTACAATAACATGTAAAAACTTTTTTTTACCGCATGCTAGCAATGAGAATATATTTATTTGATATTAAGGTATGGTTCTTGATGAACCTTTGGGTGAAAACATATTTTGAAGTTCCAGTTTGGTACCACTGAGATGTCACTGGTCTGGATCATTTACTATCAGCTCAATTAGATATTTGCAAACTTTGATGCCCAAAGTGACTGAAGAGAATTTAAAAGATATTTATGTATTTAGCAGAGACAAGTTCAACATGAGATTTTACATCTGGCTGTTGAACAATTATTAATCTGCTTATTAATTTTGCCTTCTATCTTCTATCGCAGATCTTCTAGTCAGAGTAACAGCGTGTGAAAATAAGAGCACAGGTTGGCCTCCATAGTGATCATGTAAAAAACTTGAAACCAGCTGACCATAAACATACTTCGCAATAATATTAATGTTAAATGTTAATTTCACAGTGTTGGAGGCCAGAATGAGTTCTGCAACACACAAGATTCGAAATAAAAGAATGATTATGAGGTTAAAATGCTGAATCTACACTTTAATTTGTTGATATTGAAACCTGAGTCTGGGAAAACCAACCCATACACACAAAAAGATCAGAGACTGAAACCCCACTTATCATCTGTTTAGTTCTGATGAGGATCTGATGATCATTCAACATTAAAGGACAGGTTCACAACCTTTCAAGTCTGTCTTAAAACAACAGTCAGGTGTGTATATGGACACTGAAAGAGGTTTTCCTCACTGTAATCATTCCTCCTGTTCATACTGGATATTAAAAGATCCCCTTCAAATGTGCTTTCAATGTAAGTGATGGGGGCCAAAAGTCATTTTGTGCAAAAATGTATTTAAAAGTTGATGTTCAGCTTATATGAAGCTTCAACAGTCTGAGTTAGTCATATCAAGTGGATATCTTCCACATTTACAGTCTTTTTAGCATTAAATTCCCTCTTTGTGTTTCCTCACACAGTGTTTCCCTGTTGAGCTATAGTGGAAGTATAGTAACAAAAAGAGGGACTTTTGCACTAAAAAGACTGTAATGTTGACTGTAAACTTGATTTACTTTGACAACAGCTTCATTTTAGCTTCAGATAAACTTTTAAACATATGTTTCTGCACAAAAGGAGGCTTGAGGATTTTGGTCCCCATCACCTACATTATAAGTGCATTTTGAAGGGATCTTCTAATGTTCAGTATGAACAGGAATATTTAATGTTCATAAGGGCACCAGACTGTTGTTTTAAGAGAGACTTGAAAGATTGTGAACCCGTCCTTTAATGTTGTTATTTTGAAGGAAAGAACATCATTCTAACTTGTTGTTTGCTTTAAACTCAGTTTAGTGTTCAAGGATCTTTGGTGCTATTTTTATATTTGTTATCAAAGACACCTGTTTCATTCTCATACAGCAGTTCAATGACCTGTTTTACGTGTATATAAAGACGGGAACTGAGCGAGACGTGTCAGAATGAATTTTGCTGTCTAAAGAGGTGATATTTCACAATGAGGAGTGCTGCAGCTTTTCTGGCGTTGCTGCTCTGTCTGTACTGGACGAGGGCTCAGGGTGAGAGTGGAGGGGTGACAGAGAATGATATCACTCAGACAGATGTTCAGTCTGAGATCCTGGGTGTTGAAGCAACCAGTGATCAGACTAACATCACCCCTGATATCTGGGCTGAGCTGAAGGAGCTGAGAGACATGGTGATCCAACACAGTCTGGAGCTGAGTAACAGCAAGAGCAAGATAGAGAAGCTGGAGCAAGAGAATACAGGTTCATTCACATAGTGCTAAACAGATTCATGCAATTTTCACATATTTATTACTTTTAGGAATAATTTACTGCTTTTATTCCAGCCATACAGGCCAGACTGACAGCCAGTGAAAGCAAGAATGCAGGTAGATATTTACATTTTATTAAATGATATTTAATTCATTCATGTTTGTGATGTTTTTCCTGCCAAGCTCAAGAGTTAAATGTAACCAAATCTTTAAGATGTTTACTGAGATTAATATCTAACATTCAAAATGAACCTTTTGGTAAAAAACTTTAAATGTATTCACAGTTTTGGAGGCCAGAATGAACGCCAGTGAAAATTTGGTCAAGGAGCTCCAGAGAGGTAAGCTTAAAAAAAATCAAAGTGTGAAAATGAAACTGAATATATTATGTTGGCAATGAGAAAATATTTAGTGAGATTAAGATAAGGGTAAGTTTCATTAATGATGTTTTGGTGGGAAAACTTTAAACATCACAGTACACAGGTAATCTACAAAAATCAATAAAAAGCAAAAATAGCATCATATGATAGAAATAAAAACATATTTAGTGAGAAAATTATCATGATAAAAGGTTCATAATTAACCTTTTTGTGAAAAAAACGTTACAGTTTTGGAGGCCACAATAAATACCAGTAAAAATCTGGTTTTATACATGCAATTTTCACATATTACAAATGGTACAAATGTCATTTTACACTTGACTGCTGATTGACTGTAAATCTTTCATAATAGTAACTAGAAATGTGTTCACAGATTTGGAGGCCAGATTGAACACTGCTGAAAACGTGGTGGAGGAGCTCAAGAGGGAGAACACCAGTAAGCTGCAAAACACAAAGCTGCCAGTTTATTAGATATTAGATACACATACATGTATTTCAAGTTCCAGTTATGTAGTTTACCTCCTTTACAATAAAAATGATGAATGTGTTCACAGTGTTGGAGGCCAGAATGAGCTCCAATGAGCTCCAGGTGGAGGAGCTCAAGAGAGAGAATGCAGGTGAGCTGCTTATATCATTATTAAAAAGTCAAAATGTCATATTATGGTAGCAGTGAGAATGGCAACGGTAAATCGAGGGTCATCCTCTGTGCAGCAGGATGCAGAGTGACATGAATACAGTTATTAAATGAGGCAGAAGTGACATTTTGCAGCTGTTACTGATGTGAGAGGAAAATATTCTCTCTATGTGTGTCTTCCACATTCACACAGAACGACCAAAGGTGGCGTTTTCTGTCGGCCTTACTGACGCAGGATATGTTGGACCCTTCAATACTGACATCACACTTCAGTTCAGTAAAATTTTCACCAACATCGGCCAGGCTTATAGCCCAACTACAGGTACATATACCTCTCTAACCTACTCACACTGATTTTATTTGAATTATTACACAATCTTATAGATTTATGATCCAATTTATCATTTTTTTTGGAATTGCCTTTTTATGGATAACTTTTATTGTATCCCTAGTTGTCCAAGTGTGGAATATCTCTCTTGAAACTGTCTGTCTCGCCATTTTTTAAATGTTTTTTTCTTTGTTTGTATTTCTTGTCTTCTTAGTAGGCTAGTTCTGGGTTGGAAGCTCTTATAAAGCTCTTTCAGATAAAGTATGTTATACTGGGATATACATGATGCCATGAAGGGAAGGGACTTTCTCTTTTACATAGTTTGCACATGTATTATGTAGCTATTTTTATTCTATTTGGCAGTCTTTTTTTATTTTAATGGGTGCTTCTGTGAAAGCTTTGATAGTTCTCACTTGTATTTGGTTTGGTTTGTGTTTTCACTGAATTGATTAGATTAGATTTCTAACACAGTCTAACATCACGGACTTGGCAACAAATTCCCAGAGTTAGACAAACACCTATAAAGCCTGACAAAATCAATTAAAAGACTGAATTCCTTCTTTGTTGCAGGTGTCTTTACAGCACCAGTCAGAGGAGCCTACTACTTCAGATTCAACGGGTTTGCTGCGTGGAATTCAATAGCTATTGACCTGTATCACAACGGCAACCAAGTGACTCTCTCTCTTGATAGAGTTGGTAACAATGATTATGTCAATGTGTCTAATGGATTTGTTCTTCAACTGGAAAAGGGAGATATGATCTATGTGGTTCTCCGCTCAGGCTTTGGTGTTTATGATGATTCCCTTGATCGTACCACTTTTAGTGGATTCCTACTTTTTGCTATGTGAGGTCAGCTGTAAAAACAACTACAGTTGATTGCATGAAGTTTCAACATTACGCTATTAAAAATATGAAATCCAAATAATCTGTTTGTGTGTGTGCATTTTTGTCTGGTTACATGAGCAAGACACAAGATGAAAAAGTTCTCTACTGACAATATCAAAGAACCTCTCCACAGTTTAAGATAAGTTACATTTTAGTGTTAATTAATATGAAGAGGATGTCATATGTAATTAAAATTATTTCGTAAAGCATTTTGAAGAAAAGAAGAAAAATGCTTTACACAACTCCTGTAGTAGCACGACAATATTCTGTGACTAACTGTTTTATGAAGAGAGAACACAGCAAGAATATCCTGGTATCAAAGTACTGCAAATGTCATTTAGATAAGACAGCAGCATCCAAATGACGACCCTTATGGTCATGACTGATCATGATCAATTATTAAAGAACCACAAGTCAGCTTCAATAAATTAAAAGCAGTGTGACCAACTCTGCTGGTCTGAAGGAACAAATGACAGCCTTACCTTTGCACTCATACTGGCTGCAGAGTAGAGACCAGTGTGGATGGTTACAGCATAGAGGTATGGGTCACATAGAGAGTTGTCAATAAGGTAGTGGACTCTCTGATTCTTCTCGGAGACGACGTCAGCTCTCCTACACACCACCAACCCCGGGACGTACAGGCAAACACACAGCACCAGCACACAGAGCACTGTCACATCACTGGACACACTGAGGTGACAGAGAGGGGGGAGAGAGGAGGCACAGGAGGGTCTTATTGTTTTATTGAATGAGCACAGACATACAGAATGATGTTTGTGTCGTACAGGACCATGTGCTAGTAAAGAAAAGGTCCAAATTACTGCTACAGTTAAAGTAACAGAGAAATTTGTTTTGCTCTTTTTGAGCCTCAGGAGGATGAGGTCACCTTAGGAACGGATCCAGATCGACTGTGTCATGGCTGCTCTGGATCTGCTGCTGCACCACAGTCAACAGCCTCAACTGGTGACAACTGAGACAAACAGGAAATACAGAGAAATATGAAGTGATTAATTTCTGTAAAACATCACACTGTGTAGTTCTTTTTTGCAGTGTGTGTGGGTGTTTTAGTGTCTGTGCATAACTGCATGTTTTCATGCCCCCACACACACACAACCCCTGCCTTACCTGCAGTTGACTGTAGTATTTGTGTCTGCCTGGTGTGTTCTGCAGCCAATGTGTGTCCAGGCCCCCTGGTGGCCATTCCAGGACAAACACAGGCTGCTGTCCGCTGTGAGACTGTAGTTGACCTGGCTGCTCAGGTGACTGTGTCTGGGTGGCTTCGCAAAGTCAGCATTCAGCAGGGCCAAGTAACAAACACCTGGAGCTAGACATTTTTTATGATTGTTTAAAACATTCACTGAAATTACATGTGAAATGTCAAAACAAGTACATTTTCTGAGACACTTATTGCACTGAATGAGCATTGTCTTGGCAACTAACTGTCAAATGGTGAATAATAATCAGTTTAATATGATCACAACACACTTTCTATGTTATATTTTGTCTTTCAGAAAAACAGAGGAAATTGGATTTTAAAATTTTGATCACAAGTATCACTCAAATATCTACAAACTATGAGACATGTTGGACACACATTTTAGACACTGATGATACAGTATACCTCTTTTTTACATATTACATGCTTAAACCTTGTTTGACTATTTGAGTTACACATTCTGCTTCAAAGATTTATTCAGAAAACATGAAGATTTTTTTTGTGGATGATGAATGAGAGCAGGAGGGAGAGGAAATGTAAAAAAACGAAAACTAATATAATGTGCAACATTTATTATATTAAATGAGCATTGGATTGGCAACTTTGTGACTGTCACATGTTAACCCTCTAATGTCATTGCAACACATTTCCTATGTTGTCAATATCTGTCACAAATACAGAGGAAATAGGATTTTTATGACAAGTAAAACTCCCAGAATGACAAGGATCAACTGAAATATGTGACAGATATTTTGAGTGTTTTACACTTTGCTAAAGCCTTGTTTAATTATTTCAGTTACACATTCTGTATAAAAACTCTGTTAATGGATGATAAGTCTTATACTTTATAGAATGAGCAGAAGAATGGTGACAGAGCTGAAAACTGGATGGAACCAAAACAAATCTTACTATGGAGGTAGGACGGTGGCAGAGTGATGCGAGTGCTGTTGCTCTTCCAGCGGTGAATCCTGTGCAGATGGTGCATGCTGGGAGTCGGCCTCTCAAACATCCTGGCGCAACAGAGAGTCAAGGTTTAACTTTGTGGCACATACAGTAGATTAACCATGTTGTCTCTAATGCTCTACCTACCTGAAGAGCAGCATGATGGGAAACGTCTTGTTGGGTGGCGGTGCAAACACCACACTCAGCTGGACGGCCTGCTTCAAGTGCTCCTGGGTAATGTTGAAGCTGTGGTAGTTGATCTGGCTGCGCAGGAGGACAAACTCACGCACAGAGCTCTCCTACAGCACAGATGTGATCACATGTTGTAGTTACTTCAGTCCAAAAACATCCCCTCTATAGCTCACATGGTTGAAGATCATCCACTGAAAGGTAATCCTCAATTTCACTGATAACTAGCATTTTCTAATGTTGCTGGTCACTTTTATCTATAAAATATTCTTTAGTGATAAAGTGGAGTTGCTGAAAACAACAGAAAAGAAGAAGTAGTCACATACATTTCTTGGTGGTTGTTGTAGCTTGATGTTGATTGGCTGAAAGAGGGTTCGAACAGGAATTTTTCTTCTCGTGCTGCATTCATACAGACTCAGGTCAACCACCGGTCCACTCAACTGGAAATCAGCAGAGGAAAATGAGTATAATGCCTTCCCTTTAATCACTTAAGTGTCAAATTATCATGCCAGTCTCACCCTTCCAGGATAGCGGGTCAAGGTGTAAGGGCTGTAGGGGAGCTCAGTGAGCAGGCTGAGCACACATGGTTGACGCTGTCTGCTCTCAGTCTCTCCTCTATGACCAACAAACAGAAGCTGGATGAGGGAGGGAGGCATGTAGAAGGTGGTTGTGTCACTGCTGATGACTGTGGAGGTTTGGTTTTGGTATGTGACATAGAGGGACATGAGACTGGTGTTGACTCTGTGCTCCTGGATCTTAGAGAACAAGATGTACTTCTGAAAAAAAAAAGACAATTGATGTCAGTCGAGAGATAAATGGAAGTGCAAAAAAAGTTAGTGAGTGTAAGGAAACAAGTTTGTTTTTTCTCACCAGCATCAGATCTGAAGCAGTCTGCAGAATATCATCTACAAGCCGCATCACCTGCTTTGTTGAAATAGATGTTTTAATAAAAACACCACTGGATGAGTCTGATATGCAGCCATTTGGATCAGCTATGGCATTTCTTATGTTTTCACCAGTATGTGAGTCTGATTCCATTTCTTGTGTAATGTCAGCACTGTTGGTTGTGAAGTCATAACCGGTGACAGCAGCCTGCAGGCTGTATGAGAGCAGGGTGACCAGGCTGTTCAGCGTCTTCTGGTCCAGATGGTACCAGACAGGAACACTGGACTCAGAAAACTGCTCTGAGATGGCCTGAATGTGAGCTCTCACCCGTCTGGCACTGGCTAATGTTACCTAAGAAGGATAAAGCAAGTGTGAGAAACAATTTTCATCTTTCAGCATGAATCTATCAGCATCTGTTTGTGCATTAAAGTCAATGAAAGAAGGCAATCGTTCACCTACCTGACTTGTGACCTGTAAAAGGTCGTTGAGAATGTAGATGCTGTCCACCATTGATACCTGGGATTAAATTACATGTTATCAAAATGCTTGAAAAGTTGGACAAGTTTGTTGAGATCTAACTGAGTGAGAGATGCTTAAACAGAATATTTGAGGGAAATATGAGTGTTATTTCGGTCAGTCTTGAATATATGTGTGGGCACCTGTTCGCTGCTCTCGAGTTCACACACTGTACAAATGAGTATATTGCGTATGCGTCTCTGTGCGTGTGTGTTGGCCTCAGTGTCCATGCTGAGTCTGTTCAGAATGCTGGAAAGGAGACTAATGTAGTTACGGATCTCCACACTGTTCCCAAGCTGCACCAGAGCTGACAGGTTCTTCAGACCTGACTCTGAACTGGAGAGAGAGAGAAACTAGTAACACAACAATACAAAATATTGACAAAAACTGACAGTTGACTTGCTTAGAAACCTAAATGAGCAGGGTTATGAGTACCACTTCCTGATAAGGAATACTTAAAAAGGGGTTTAAGTTTTAATTAAGTGTTTTATTGATTTATAAATCAATAGTAAGTCATTTGTAAGTTGTTGAGTTGTTAGTTTGTGAAACCTTCCTTACAGCTCCAGATCAGGATCATGATGGGAAGAGGAGTCTCTGAGGAAGCTTGGCTGGACTTGGACGGTGACAGGACAGGGTTTAGTGGCTGTTCCATACGTGCTGCTTCTGATCTTTGTGTAAATAGTTACTGTGGAAACAATGACGTTCAGTCACTCAAACAATCAAAGGGAAATTGCTGTGATAATATGTTTTGATAAAACATCTGTGTGGAATTTAATAGTCATGAATCAATGTCAGTATGTTTACCTTTATTGTCGTCGCTGCGGTCTCCAGAAGGAAGGCTGAAGTAGTACTGGAAGTCTCTCCCCTGATACAATATCCTGGGAGGTCTGTTTCCGACACTGAAGCTGTACTCATACAGTAAGTCCTTCGGCACACACACACACACACACACACACACACACACAACTTGAGGGTGAGGGTTGACATGAAGGGAATCATGTAAAGAAACAAAAGCTGGAGAGAAGTAGATACATTTGTAGTTTGTGATGTTCAGATTCCTTGAGCGTATTTAGCGTGTAAAAATCTGGGACAGTGGATTAGTAAGTGTGATGTAGGATTTTTTTTTTTAAAAATGTCACTACATCTTAGCATGTACTTATGGCACCATTAAGCAATCACAACTTCACTGTGAGTGGCAATTTAGCTCCCTTTGCTTCAGCGATTGAGAGTATTCTCAAGGACTAAAAATACATTTAAAAAGTACTACTGTTCAAAAGACGATCAAATTAGCCTTTACTTTTTTTCCTGCATTGAAAAACCACTCCCACACAGAGAAAGTGAAATAAGTAATAAGTTTAAGTGCTTGGTCATTTACTTTTTTGTGTAAATGTGTTTATGTGAGATGGGAGATACCTCTTTCCCCGAGGTGCAGAAGATGCTGAAGTGTGTGTATAACTCCGACCCTTTGATCGGTTGCACCTGGCACGTCATTCCTTTTGGAGCAGGGTTGGTTTTTAAGAATATCTGAGTCCGGCCCAGAAAACTACTTTGAGACTCTGAGTTCAAAAGATAAAACAGAACAACAGTGTTAGCATCCAGATCCATCCCTTCAGTATTTCTTTGGAAAACAAATGATGGGCTGACACAGAATCAATGTCAGTGTCAACCTCTTACAGGACAATTAGAACATTACATTTTGCACTGAGCAGATTCATTCGTCTGTGATGACTGCAGTTTTCCCTTGCTGCTGTTATTTCATTGACATTGACATTATCTGCAACAATAAATTTGTATATCATAGCTCCTTTGTGTTTGGAAAGAGCTGTCTGGCCTGTCTTTAATGACTCATTTTGACTTTCAATACTTTGAAATACTTTTACAACTGAAACAATGACCATAATCAACAAAAATACAACTTTCAGTTTCCAGTTGACCCCCTTACCACTCATAGTTAAGATGTATAAATTAACTTTTATGGGTTTGTGTATTGCCTATTGCATTTTAGCAAAAATTAAACTTACTGGCAGTAACCCCCAACATGTATCTGCTCCCCGGTCTCAGACTGAACGGTCTGAAGCTGAGCAAAGGGGAGGAAATTCCTGTAAAGACGGACAGAGAGAAAATTATGACTAAAAACTGAGATACAGAAAAAGAGAGAGGAAATATGTGTTTGTGGAGTTTTCTGAATAATGTACCTGTGTAAGTGTAGGACTCAAACAGCGCTCTGTCTACTGGGTCTCGAGGTAAGTCAAGCAAAGTTGACTCCTGGATCACCATAGACGGCCTGGAATCCACCAGATTACTCCCCTCATCGACATGTGATGCTGGATCAAACACTGAGTCATCTTCTGGACTGAAGGTGTCATCATCAACACCTGAGAATACATACAAGTTAATATATAATCTTTTACACATGTGACAATTTGCATATACACACACATACAGTATGTACCTGTGGGTCTTCCTGCTGAGATTCCTGGGTCTCCCTCCTCTGTGCTCAGGAAGGGAACATCATAATCTGAATCTATAAGAGCAGATCAGCTTTAATGCACATTGCAGATTCACACTGAAAATCTGCACATAAAAGAAGTTACTAATTATGTTAGGATCAGACACAGACACGAAGTGGTTTGGTTTCCTATTTTTACATGGTAGCATTTTACTGAGTTGGTTGTTGGTTTAGAAAACTTTTTTTCTCATGTACTGGCTGCTTTTCTCCTTACAGTTCATAAAAAAATATTTTTGTTACAGCTGCTGTAATCAATATTTTTATATTAACAATGGATGAAATTACTATGTGAAATGTGAAAGGGGTTGCTGGTAGCAATAAACCCACAGACAATTACAACTTGACTCTGCAGTTTGCCTCAGCTCTGCAGGCTTTTTTGGCATCTTTCAGCCAGCATGGTTTTGGTTTTACCACCTGCAACTTTAACGTTACTGTTTGGTTCAGTCTTACCGCTCTCACAAGCATAGCATCAGTGTCAGTTTTTAGTGGAAAGCTCTTATAACCTGGTTATATACTATTCTCCTACTACCAAACAACAGACAGGCAAAGTTAGCAACTGACCAGTGTAAACATGACTCCAAAAAAATGCTAATGTTGCTCAATATCTGCTGGATGTGTAAATAGGCAACTGTTTGCTAACAGGTTTGCTATATCTACTGTATAAGATGATAATGTGTCAATGTGGTGATAATAGCTTGTTTCTGCTGCCCCCAAGTGGCTAAAACAGTGGTTAATGCAGGTTTAAAACATCCATGTTACACCTAGTTTTCACTAACTGTGCCTGATTAGACATCTTTTTGGACTGTGTATATGTACACAGCCTGTGCTCGGTCCACATTGACCTCACATTCTGTTGCACCGGTTAAGGTGAGACAACTTAGACCTTTATCAATCTTATTAGTATATGTATTTTGACCTCACATCATTTTCCACCCAACTTCAACCAGAACAGAGGTGTAATCAGCCAGAATGACTGAGAACACCCGTGCATGTGTGCAGGGCTTTTAACCACATCATTCAAAGACCAGATTCAATTTCAATTTGATTTTGATTGACCGCGGCTGTGACAGCCAAAGTTTCAGCTACGTTTTTTCTCACCCAGTCCATCTCCCACATCACCACTCTCCAGGACAGGAAAAGAAAACTCCCAGTCAGTAGAGGAGTCTGAGTCAATAGGGAATTTGCTGATAACGTCACCCTGGCTGCTACCATTGTCAAGGGCAAGTGGCGAATATTCAGTTGAGGAGTACAGAGGCTCTAGAAACTCTCCCAGAGGATGATAAATGGACTCCTCTCCTGGACATAAAGAGGATATTCTGTTAAATAATTCATAAACTACCTATTTTACTGTAACTATGACCTTGCACATAATTACTTCTTGTAGGTTTCCTTATTGATGTCCAGGACACAAACACTTTGGGGCTTTTTTTTTTTAAATATTGGATTACAATAAAAGCTAGCAGTATTATGGTAGTATAAACAGCTCCCCACTATTACCTGACTCTGCTGTTCTTATGTTGACTGGAGAAGAGCTGAGGAGTGGCTCAGGGTCTGTCAAACCTGTGTGAGGATTAAAAGGGAGACGTCAAATTTAGTGAGTTATACCGTTGGTACCCTCAGGATTTGTTTTTACTGAGGTGATCACTTGTGAATTGGCTCAGAGGTTGCCATTTTTATCCCCCCAGTCACATTTAATAACACACCGGCGATGTGTAACATGTTTCTGTTCTTCTTTAATGATGTCTCGCTGTCAGTCACATTCGGATTTTGCTTTTTGGCTGCAGTTTCAGAAGCATTCTCACTCAGGGGGACAGTATGAGTGTAGTGTGAAGCATCTGCAGCAGGTGGATGCAGGGTGGATGTCCCAGGAGTCTGAGGAGAAGTAGCAGGACCCTCACTGATGGTGGAAGGAGCACTGAGATCCACTGTGTAACAAAATGGGACTAGAATAGAGCAGAATAGGATATAATATGCTGAAAATGTCTCTAACAAATGAAACACTGGCAATTTACAAGTGTTTTACCTTCTGTGACAGGTTTGGACGAAGCATTGACCAAGTACAGGCTCCAGGTGTACTGGATGTTTTGTTGGGAAACATCACAGTCTTCACACAAGGCACTGACAGAGAAAGACTGATCCCAGTTCGTTTGGTCTCCTCGGCACTGAGGGCAGTAAACTGCTACCTTTCTGGATTGACATGTATTTGAAACATTTAAGTACATGTTAAAAGTCAGTTCAGGTTAATTCAAAGCAATCTTCAACTTTCCAAAAATACTGTGTAGTTATAGTCATTGGGATACAGTGATATAGTTTTTGTTACATAATTCATACCTAATTACATTTGATGTCACTGTGAGGAAGGTCTCTGTTGAAGCTGAATGCTCTCCACTGCTGACGGTGAGTGTGAACCGAAACTGGTCAAAGTTGTGTTTTAGGAAACTAGCAGGAAACGTGAGCACAGAGGAGGAAGTGGTAACGTGTTGGTTGAAACAGGATCCGGTGATGGAGCTGACTGGTTTACATGCCCAGCTGAAGCTATTAAGAGAAAATTAAAAACAGAGTCAAGTTCGGATGTACATTTGAACCCGATTGAAAATTGGAATGCAGTGCAGTTTCTCTCTACCTGACTGGCTTCATGGGGAAGTCAGGGTTGTAAGATCTCTGCCCGTCCAGGGTTACCACGGTGGTGTTTCTGTTGTTAATGAAGATGTTGGTGCCGCCCTGAATGGACGCCACAGGAGGGCTGGGTATCACTTGAACTCTCACACTGTAGTTACTGTACACCACATTGCCGACAACCTGAACCTGCAGAGCAACAGCAGCTACAGGGTCAAATCACAATCACTCATATTAATTAATTGTGTCTGCACTCAATTTGCTGCGAAATGTGAGGTTGTACATGGGCCAATTTACATTTTATAGTATTTTCTTGTATCACAGTGAAAAACAGTCAACTGAAAATGTCGGAATTTTCACAATAACAATAACATTTGTTTGGATTAAAACAAAACAGGATGGACTCTAACTATATTTTCAGACAGTTCAAGGAGTCTGTGCACCATTTGATCAATTATAAACATTCCTTATCTTACTATTTGACAACCCACCAACAAAACATTGATATTTTAAGGCTGTTAATTGTGATGAGTCTCCTCTCTCCTTCATGCACAACAGTTTTCGTTGGCTACTTACCCTGGCTATGGCAGTGTAGGTGTCATAGTGCAGGAGATGGCTCGGCAGTATGAGGCTCTGTCTGTTAGTGTTTGTGAGAGTCAAAGGGAAGACCTGGCCTGCAGAGTCAAACAAGGTCCAGGTGTAGTGAAGGCCTCCTGATTTGTCACAGTCAACTTCAGTCTCATAGGTCACCCCCAGATGGAGAACCTCGTATCTTCGCACCTAGAAGACGGGATCTTTTTAGATATACTCAGCCATACTCTGATGAGATAAAGATGACAGTCATGCTGGTGAAATGTACCTGTAGTTTGAGAGGCCCCATGTTTTTGACTGGTGGAGGCTGACATGGCTGGTCCACAACAAAGATGTGGCTGCTCAGAGAAGCAGAGCTCACCAGGTTAGATACAATCACTTCCACTGTGAACTCACCTGTCCTGCGGAGAGAAACACATACAATTCATGTACAGAAGCACAAATACACATTTCAGTTAAGCAGATATACCATGCACATTTGAATTTGCCTGAGCTAACTTAAAGCTAACGCTACATCAAGATTCATAGTGAAACTTTCTTGCTCACTCGTGGAAGATGTGCTGCTCTGTGCTCTGTCCCAGCCTTGTTGTTCCGTCTCCAAAGCTCCACAGGAAGATGACATCGGTGCCCATGTTGACCCGGCAACGCAGCGTCACTGTGTGGTTCTGCAGGACAGAGGCCCGGTGGACAAGCCTGTTGAGCTTTACTGCTCTCTGGATGACCAGCGGGAACACTTCAGAGGTGAGGGAGGTCCGACCACCAGACACAACTACGACTACATCATACCTACATCAAAGAGAGGCGGATTTGAATGGTGGATTTAAGTGTCGTAAATACTATCCTGTGTGCTATCAAAGGTTCAGGATAAGATATATGTACTGTGTCTACATGTATTTTAGTTATTTGTTGTTCTCTCACTACAGTAATGAGATAGTTTTGATGATTTAATTGCTTAAATATCTAAAAAAAAAAAAAAAGTCAGAAGATTAGGAATTTATAAATGTATATTTAGGATTTTAAATATCTAAAACTGAAATCCTGCACATGCACCACTGTGTTTACATGCCTCAGTATATACACACTTAAACTGAGTTTGTCCTCATTTTTTCGACACAGTTTACAGTAACGTAAATGCACAAGCTCTTAAACTGATTACTTGAGGTATCCACATAATTTGCAAATGGAAAAGTAATCACATCCGTTGTCACCAGATGTTGACTGTAATGAGACACAAATATTTTACCCTTCTGGCTCTTATGAATGGAAAAATGGCTTTAGTTAAAGGAGAAACACAACATTTGAACACTTGAAAAATGCTATTAGAGTCACATTCACAGAGGTTAATCTATAAGTCTGGAAGATTAGGAGCACTTTTGACATCATTTTGAAGTCATAAAAAATAGTCACATAATTAATTTGAACAATTTTTTGGTAATTAATAATAGAATAAATCAGCTACATTATAGTCAAAACAGCACCTACACTGTATTTCAAATATTTGTTTCTGTGTGTTGTACCTGCCGGGAGTGTAGTATCTTTTGGTGATGGTCTTTGAGGTGGTTCTGGCGGATTTTGAGTCTCCGAAGTACCAGAGAAACTCCACAGGGACTGGGACATCAGCTACAACCAGGAAGGTTATATCTGTGTTTGTGGGATAAGCTTGTTGTGCTGCATGAATCCTCACAGCTAGAGGACAAAACAGATTTCATGGTCGACATGTTATGTATTTGTCACAGAAATGTAAACACTCCATGACAGAGAGATGAAGAAATACTGCTGTTTTAAACAAAATGATGTTGTCTCAAGAAAGTGGTAAATAAGAGAAAAATGTGGAAAAAAGACAGATTAAAGGATGCATTATGAGCATTCATTTACTTAATTATGTTGAAGCTTACATTTTCTTTGACAGTGATAAACTTCCAAAAGTTAGCCTATCAACACCTTTGCAGTGTCACATTCAGATTAAAGGAGATACTTTGATTGAACTAAAGCTGTATGTAACAAAGCAGCTGTTTTGGGTGGTGCTTGTACATTAAAAAATTCATTAGGGAATTATTTAAGAACTTTGTCACAATGAAAGATAAACATAAAAAACATAAAATCTGAGTTTATATTATATTTTTCTTAACATTTACAAGAAATAAACGTGTATGTTTTGTACTGCTCAGTGAGTGTCAGTTACTTCCTTACCATTGTCAGTAAGGTTGTGAACAGGCCTTTGACTAGTGGGTGGTTGCCAGATTGGATTAACTTGTGGTGACGGCTTCCGTTTCCCCTCAACACGTACTGTCGCGCTCTTGTTCTGAGAAGAGACTCGATTCTCAGCTCGAAGCTCAACCACAACTGTCCCAGCATGGTCAAAAAACAAAACCACTGCTGCCTCCTCTTCTGCAGCGTAGTTGCTGTTTCTGTACAGTACTGTTGCATTCACCAGCAGAGACACAGTTACATTCGACCCTGCTGTGACGCTAAATAAAACTGAATGTTTTCGATTTGTTGTGATCACACTTGGAACCTTTAAGACCAGCTCTTCAACTGGATCTTGAACCAGTATGTGAGTGTGGAAGGAGGCCCAGCTGACTGGGTTAAATGACTTAACTGTGACATTATAACTCCCTGCTATTGGAAGAGACACATTTATGTTCCAATTTTCAGTTGTTCTGTTAATCACAACAGCATCATCCAAACTAAAAGTCCAAACCACTTTCGACTTCACACAGCTGACAACCTCCAGGCTGAATTCAGTCTGTGTCAGAACTACTGACATCCAACTCCCAGAAGGCCTCAGGGCTCGTATACGCTCATATACCATCAAGGCTGGAGGCAGGACAGTGAAGAGCAGCACTGATGAAGGATCAGCGGTGGAAAGGACAGACGCTGTGAGGTGATACTGTCCTGCAGCGGTGGGGAGGCGGCAGTGAAGGTGGAGGTGCAGACGGCAGCTGGAGCGGTTGGATGTGTGAAGGTGGTGTAGAGGGATGAGGCCGTTAGGGTGGGGATGTGAGTGGGTGCCACTGTGACAACGGATGTTATTGTGGTGTTGACTGAGATTGTGATCATAGTTGATGTTTCCATGGCTACCGTTGCTACAGTTGTGATCATTACTGTTTTCCTGGTTGGTAATTTTTCCTGTATGATTCTCAGCTTTATTAATGTTAGCGGTGTTGTTGCTGATGTTTTCATTGCAATTAGTTAAGTCACTTCTGTCATCATCATTTTGGTTGTTGTCGCTGTTCAGTGTGAGGTTGAGAAGAAGTAGGTGCTTCATGGTGGTGAGCAGCTGCACGTCTACAGAAATGCCCTCTCCTACACTCAGCTGTTCCCCAGACACACTCACTCTTAGGTCAGAGACAGCAAGACGCACAACCACCTGCAAATGCACACACCCACATCACACAAATGTGAGATTAAAGGATAAGTGTGGTCATATTTTACATTTTCTTTTTGTCAGACCCCATTAAAGATACCAAAATCAACAATGAGTTGATCATACTGAGAAGTGTAGCCAAAGTCTGATGTAGCTCATTTCTCTGTGCCTTAGACCACGATTGCTGTCCAAAAACAATTAAAAACACATTAATGTGCCACACTGTTGCACTGTGTGACATGTTCCTTCATTAGGATGAACATGGGCACTGTGGTTTGTTTGGACTGTCCCACATACACCGTCCTGCTGTGGTAAATACTTGCTAATACAACAAATGTATATTAATCCGCAGGTGAAAATAGCTCCTAACAAATACATTATTTGCTCCTGTTTGAGTCATTTTTGCAAAAAACTACAGTGCCCAGCTGTTTGAGGAAATGATACAGCCTTTTTTTAAAAAAAAAAAAAAAAAAAAAAGCAAAACTATAAATTTGTGACCTGTTTTTAGAGATCTGTGTGTTCCGTAGGAACCAGTGGGCTTGAGGCTGTGAGCCAGAGACAGGCTGGGGAAGTCGTAAAGTATAGAGCGACAGATGGAAATGTGCTAGTAGCTAAATCTGGCACAACACATCTCTTCTCCTTATGTGAGATGAATGATTTTTTGTATTTGGTCTCTGACAAATAAATCTAATAAATTAAACTAATCAGATTAACATTTTGTTGGTTTTGGTCTTTTTTATGAGATTTGTTGACAATAAAACAGATTTAGAATATTACCAGATGTATCCTTTAATCATTGATGCCACATGAAGAAAACGTTTTTAGAGAATGAAAGCAGAATACTCACAATATGGATTGTCTCCTGCGTCCATCCAGAGGTAGTGGAGGCATTTACTGACACCACGTGAACTCCTTCTGTTTCAAAGGTCCAGTTCTGAGGGCATTTAGAATTACATTTCCTCAGTTGCCAGATTAAAAACATGACAGACGGTGTTGAGCCCTGTCCTGGAGATTTTTCACTGTTAAAATTGGACTTCTTTTTTTTTTTTACATCAAAAAACACCTTTCTTGACAGCCTAAATCACCAAATGGGACTGCAATAGACAACAGCATTCATTTTACACTAACAGAGGCCCCATAAATTCATACTATGTGATTTTTGGTGTAGTTTTAGTGTCATATATCCTTAACTACTAAGATTAATCAAAATGAAACTCCAGCATCTTCTAAAAACCACAAAATGAGCTCTGCATCAGAGACAGCTTTAAGCATTTCTCCCTTAAATCCTGAGTCTGGGTACCTGAGTTTGGTATAAAGCAATAACAAATAGGCCGCTAACACTTCTTCTATCAACTGTCTCTTGTTGTGATTTAGGGCCAACAATGTGCCAAAGGTGCCTCATGTAGCTTAGATAATGAAGTTTCCTTAATTCATGAGCAAAAGAATAACTTTACAGACCTTGTATACGAATAAATGTTGAAAATATATGCTGATCAACTTAATTTTGAGATACATTTGCATCACATAGTCGTGCTATATTCTCTGTCCTACATACCATAGTACTGTTCAGACAGTCAGTGTTGGGGAGGCAAGCTGTCTTTACACTCGTCCTCTCTTCTTCCACCCCCTTGTTTTCCTCCCTCTCTCTGTGAGTAAACCACCAGGAGAACTCTGCCTCCAGCCCATCAGCCACATATGCCTGTAGTGTGACAGGGTCACCCACGTATGCTGCCTTCACAGTCACATTGTGGGAGTTCATCTGTAGGAAGGGGATGCAGGAGGGGACGCCCAACGGGCCATGAAGCAAAGAGATCACCAAGGTGTCAGGAAATGGCTGCAAGACAGAGAGCTGGAGGGTGGAGGAGAGTCTGGATAGAGGGTTGGAGACGCTGATGTCTACAAACAAAATAGAGGGGTGGAGAGGTGGTAGGTGTTAGGTCAAATATGTAATAATTAATGTTTAAAAATATATTAATCCCTCAATTTTTAATTACTGAACAAAACAAGTTTGCTCTTGTGCCTTACTGATTTCATGTTTTCCTGAAGTTTCCAAAATCCAATCAGATGACACAGCAAAGGAACCATCATCCAACACGCTGACATGATGTGAACTTTGACCTGCAGTGGTCGTCCACAGAAACTCCACATTGACATGAGAGAGGCTCTCCTCTCCCAGACCCACAATCCCTGAAAATAAAAACAAAAACCTCATTCAGAAAAAAAGTGCTTAAAATTATGTATGTATATATTAAACCAGTAACAGATAATATATATGTATATTTTTGCCTCTGTGTAAGTAGATTCCTTTAGATAAAAATCTATGATCAACCACATTCTGGATGAAATACTGCTCACCACCACATTAAGAAAAACATTTTCATAAAATAATTATTTTAAAATTGAATCTAAATCAATTACCTGAATGCATTTGATCTTTACTAATATTAATGCATTATACATTTGGCAATCATCTTGATTTTTTAACACATTATAGCATGGTTCTGCAGCAGCTTTAATATGTATATAACTTTTTTTGTAACATCATTATAACACATATAGTATTTTCCCCTACAAGGCTTTAACTGTGGTTTGCAGATGTATTATTTTTATGTTTGCAAAAATGGGGGAAAAAGCTTATTAAAATATAAATAAAAATAAATGTTGTCTCTCTAAAATTAAGTCTAAAGTTGAAGCTTCCACCAGACTTTTCTTCTGCAATAATAACACTTTTATCTATACCTTTCATTCAATGAATGAAGCTAAAAAATACTTAACATAATATCAAAAAACACAACAGATGACAATTTTTTAAAAATAAAAAAAACAGCAGACAATGTAACACAACTGGGAAAAAAAAAAAATTTCCTTTCATTGTTAACTTAAACAAACCTCTGTGTCAAGTGAGACACAGCAGCCACTGTATGCATATTTCCAGGAACAGAACCTACAGTGTGTAAAGTAGCAGCTGACCTGTGGGCTGGTTGGGGCGTCCAGCCAGGTTTCCAGAAACCTCCAAGACAAAAGTTTTCCCAGCATGCACTCTGTCTGGAGAGGTAGACACACTGATGCTGTGCAGAAAGGGTCCTTCAGTTCTGTAGAGTGCCACATTTCCCTTTCCACCTCCAACAGGCAGGTACAGCACACTGGAAAAGAAAAGAAAAGAAAAGTAAAGAAACGTTTTACTTTACTGAGGAGATAGTTACAGATAGAATATTGAAAGAAAACGGAGAAGGAAATAGAAAATGCCGCAGCATATCTCACCTTCGTCCCTCACTTTCTCCTCTGATGTCCTTTGACCCTCCATGGGAAGATATGTTGAAGCACCCACTGACTATCCAACCATGCAGCTGGTTACCACAGTAACATCTCTCTAATGTTAATGCTGCAGTCTGGTACCTTCAACAACAAATACTGAAGGTTAATATAATACTCTCCAAAATAGTGTCTAAGTGCTGCACACCTCCTGCTAACATGTCTTGTGTTTTAGAAAGATGTTGGGAATCCAAGATGTGATGCATTAAAATCTGGTGATTAGAAAACATGTTAAGTGCAAAAGTCAGCCAATCTCTCTTGAGTCCAGAGGTCAAGTTAACATTTATTTTCCATGTTTTAAGGCTTTTTGGTGATTGGAAATGCTTTTAAATGCTAAGTTTTAAACCATTTTTGATTTTTTTTTTCATAGCAGAAAAAAGAAATACTGGGGAAAAAATGAGCTGTCCTGTCATATATTTTATCTAAAAGAAATCGGCCTGTTGATTGAACTTTTATACTACAATATATTTCAGAGTGAGAACATGTCATCTACGTAAGTGCTTGATAATGTTTATAAAAATATAATGTTATCATACATAATACAAGATTACTTAACGTCAGATTATTTGTGACACCTTTGAGAAAATACTTCTTCCAATAGGAATACATTTTAAAAATTCATAAAATGCATTTTCTCTGTAATTTTACAACACAAACATCCAAACCAGCTTTGGCTGAAATTCAGCTTATTCCACATGCTCTCTCACCCTTCATCCAGGCAGCGCACAGAGCAGGTTACCGGGTCAAGGTCACGGACATCCTCATGTGGATAAAGTCTGTTGCTGGCGTTGACGCATCCCATGAACCACGACGGATCCCCGTGACCTGCAGCAGACGAGCGGTGACAAAACGAGTTCAACGCAATGAACATATAAACAAAAGCACTGAACATGTCTGATCTGCGAGGATAAAGGCCGCAAAGAACAAGAGGGCAGCTGATGGACAGACTGCGTTTGGTGAAGACCTCTCAGACGGAGAAGAGGAAAGGAAAGGAGGAGAAAGGCAGGTGCGTTGACACCACAGACTGTGTGTATACACTGTTTATGAGTGAGTTAGAGGAGATAATGGGACTGTATGCAGATGGGATGGAGAGGTGTGAAGGAGGAAGGAAGGTTTCAGTGGATCAAACAAGTAAAACGACATTTAAATGATAGGCCTGTTAATATATTGCAATGCATTGCCCTGCAAAAATAAGCAATGGCTGAATTTTAGAGAGAAACTATGAGGAAGCTTTTCATTAAAGGCTGCAGTTTGCTGTGTTGTGTGAAACTGTCTCGTTCACTGTCTTTCCTGTAATCTTGTTGTGAGAACTTGTGATCACTGATCGTCTTCACTAATGCAGTATTTCCAGTGTTTGGCATTTACTGTCATGATGTGTGAGGATTTAAAAAAAAAAAGTATAGCTGCCCTTTAAAATATAATCTTGATTCTTTAAAGTTGTGTTTCTGTTATACTATCTATTCCGTGAAAATCACATTATTACAATTGCAAAGGTCACCAGTGAGTCAGGCTGAATATACAAAGACATAGTTGCTATATTAATTGCTGGTTTATGAAGCACAGCCACTAAAAATAATTAAATAGTCTAATATGGCAAATAAATAGTTTGTGATCACACACAAAAGAAAACGTGCATTGAAAAGAGGATCAGGTGCTGCTTGTGTTATTTTGTCCACCCATCTGTGTATATTTTTCATCTAAAGATCTGTAATTATGATTATTCTTGTCATTATTAAAACATTTCATTAAGATAACCTGAACTGTCCTAAAGTGACCTGGCCACGTGCCAACATGCCTCAGGTAGGCCCCAAAAAAATAGATCACAAGAAAGAGATGAATTATTTATATTTTCCGTCACAGGACCGACAGGACGGTCACACAGAGGCAGGAAGCAAACCTCATTATTGATTTGATTCCGTTAATGTCCGGTGGCCCATTTGAAGCCTATTAGATCATTTAGAGGATCAGAATCTGATCTGCGTTCTTTCATCAGCATCAAAAATAATAGCTGATATCCCTAAAAGCATCTACAAATATTCACATCATGTTTTAACAAGTTACTGTGAAGAATGATCCTGCTGCCAGATGAGGGACCTGCATCATCTGCCAGCCAACTTAAAGATTTACATGCGTCTCCAGTCAAACTACATTGTTGCAGATGAGAGCAGCAATCGTACCACCTTTGATGGTCTCCTGCTTTTCCCTCTGTGAGTGCAGCTGTGAAGTACCCACAGTTAATATTACACAGTTTCAACATTACTGCATTAAAAAATATAAGCATTTATAAAATCCAATTAACTTATATGTGTAAAACATTTATTGAATCCTTAGTTGTCCAAGAGGGGAATATCTTTTTTATTCTAATGGGTTCTTCTGTGAAAGCTTTGATAATTCTCACTTGTATTTGGTTTGGTTTGTGTTTTCACTGAATTGACTCCTTGATTAGATTTCTAACACAGTCTAACATACATGGATTTTACAACAAATTCCCAGAGTTAGATAAACACCTAAAAACCCTGACAAAAGCAATTAAAAGACTGAATTCCTCCTTTGTTGCAGGTGTCTTTATAGCCCCCTTTCTCCTTGTTTTTCTTTCAACACTTTTACATCCTGCAATTCTTCCTAACTTCTGTCTCCTCTCTCCTGATTCCTTCACCCACTCTGGAAATGTAAAAAGCTTCCTTTTAAAAGTCTGACAGAGCATGAAGCAGAACTTTAACTTGTACGGTGTTAATTACAGTAATTGTTGACAAACAATACATCAGCAGTAAAACTATCCAAACTATCAAGCTAACATTACATTAACATTACTGTAAAGTAAATAACATTAATATTATTATATACTGCCCCCTGCACCTACCAGTCACTCAGACAGAGGTTCAGTCTGAGATCCTGGGTGTCAAAAACAACCAGTGATCAGACTAACATCACCCCTGATATCTGGGCTGAGCTGAATGAGCTGAGAGACATGATGATCCAACACAAGGTGGAGCTGAGGAACAGCAAGAGCAAGATAGAGAAGCTGGAGCAAGAGAATAGGGGAGAACGGGGTAAATAGAGACAGTGGATAAAATGAGCCACCCCCTTTATCTAGGTAACCATAGGTAAAAGTAATCATGTGACCACAAATTAAGAGGGAATAGTTCACATTACTCAATTCATCTGGGACTGAAGCATGTGGAGAGAGTGGTCATCAAAACAGAGCAAAAAACAAAAGATTTTTGTCATGCCAAGTGAATTCATCATGTTACTAAAGTTATCAGTCTTGTATCTTAATTTAAAAAGATAAGTTTTGGACATTATTACATGTTAATTTAAGACAGTGTAAGCTACAAAACAAGGTCATAAACTTAGCATAATTGTGGATCTGAGCCACTGTGTGAAACAGTTTTGTCAAAATGGAGGTTGTGGGGTAAAAAGTGCCGGTGATGTTGGGGCAAGTTGAGTCAATGGCTCACTTTACCCCCCAAAATTATTTTCTGATATTCTAGAGACTAGAGACGCTGTTCATGTTTGATCCCTGTTACAAGTGCTACAATATTGATGAATAAATACCTAATTGTTGACTAATGTTAAATTTAAGCCACAAACAAACATGCTGTACATACAGACAGATGACAAATTAAAGGAAAAGCCGATATAAAGTGTCTTAGTAAGGTGTTGGGCCACCACATGCTGCCAGAACAGCATCAATACACCTTGGCATTGATTCTAAAAGTCTCTGAACTCTTCCGGAGGGATGAACATCATTCTTCAAAAAGATATTTCCTCATTTGGTGTTCTGATGATGGTGGTGGAGAGTGCTGTCTAACACCTCTGTCCAAAATCTGTCATAGGTGTTCAGTTGGGTTGAGATCTGGTGACTGTGAAGGCCAGAGCATATGACTCACATCATTTTCATACTCATCAAACCATTCGGTGGCCCATCGTGCCCTATGGATGGGGGCATTGTCATCCTGGAAGAGACCACTCCCATCAGGATAGAAATGTTTCATCATATGATAAAGGTGATCACTCACAACAACTTTGTATTGATTAGCAGTGACCCTTCCCTCTAAGGGGACAAGTGGACCCAAACCATGCCAGCAAAACGCCCCCCACAGTGTAAGAGAACCACCAGATCCCCTCACTGTAGGGGTCAAGCATTCAGACCTGTACTGGTTTTTTCTTTAATTTGTCACCTGTCTGTTTACACAAAAGCACATTTACACACACATTCTTTCTGTAGTTAACACACAAAAATCACAGTTTAATCTTTACTGAAAATGTTTAGGTATCATGTTGAACAACAAGACACAAACATATGATTTTACTTAAAAGTACAAGTTTTTGCACCTGTTAAATTGATGGCATGAATAAAGTTCAAAATTATTTTTAATTTTATAATAAATTTGTTTGATTTTTTGTAATTTTTATATCAGTATATAATGGTAGCGCTATTTACCCTATCTCCATTCTCATTTTATCCCTACCTTGCGGTAAGTTGTGCCATTGGACTAACTTTTTTTGATGGCTTATTGTTCTTAAACCATAATAATTAGATAACTTGTTTTAATTTCCATGGGTATACAACAACCTGAGGTGTATATAGTAACTATTATTTGAAACAAATACATTTTCATTTTGCAGTAAAATTATCATATGTAAAATGTGGCTCATGTTACCCCGTTCTCCCCTACAGGTGAGTGCATTAATGTCAGTCACACAGGGCTTCACACATTCATGCAATGTTTGTATATTATTGAAATGACTGTTCTGAGTAGTTTATTGCTTTAGTTGCAGCTCATGCAGCACAACAGTCTGTCATATTGGTCCAAACTAACAGCCAGTGGTTTTACAGGCCCACATCTATTTATATGGGATTTGATCCACCCATGTAACTTTTATATCAGCTTTATGGTGGATATACTGTATATTTCCATTTTTTGTTTTTTGATTTGACCAGAGACTATCAGCCATCAGCCATTTATGTATTTAGCAGAGACAAGTTCAACATGAGATTTTACATCTGGCTGTTGATCAATTATTAATCTGCTTATTAATTTTGCCTTCTATTGCAGATCTTCTGGTCAGAGTAACAGTGTGTGAAAATAAGAGCACAGGTCGGCCTACATAGTGATCATGTAAAAAATTTGAAACCTGCTGACCATAAACATACTTCACAAAAATATTAATGTTAAATGTTAAATTCACAGTGTTGGAGGCCAGAATGAGTTCTGCAACACACAAGATTTGAAATAAAAGAATGACTATGAGGTTAAAATGCTGAATTTAAGCTTTAATTTGGGGATACTGAAACCTGAGTCTGGGAAAACCAACCCATACACACAAAAAGATCAGAGACCGAAATCCCACTTATCATCTGTTTAGTTCTGATGAGGATCTGATGATCATTCAACATTAAAGGTTCACAACTTTTCAAGTCTGTCTCAAAACAACAGTCAGGTGTCTATATGAACAGTGAAAGAGGTTTTCCTCACTGTAATCAAAAGCAAAAACCAAAAGTCATTTTGTGCAAAAATGCATTTAAAAGTTGATGTGAAGCTTATATGAAGCTTCAACAGTCTGAGTTAGTCATATCAAGTGGATATCTGCCTCATTTACAGTGTTTTTAGCGTCAAATTCCCTCTTTGTGTTTCCTCACACAGTGTTTCCCTGTTGAGCTATAGTGGAAGTATAGTAACAAAAAGAGGAACTTTTACACTAAAAAGACTGTAATGTTGAAAGAGATCTACTTGATTTGACTCATTTGGACAACTGAAGCTTCATATTAGCTTCAGATAAACTTTTCAATATAATTTTGCACAAAAGGAGGTTTGTGGATTTTGGCTCCCATCAATTACATTATAAGTGCATTTTGAAGGGATCTTCTAATGTTCAGTATGAACAGGAATATTTAATGTTCATAAGGACACCTGAATGTTGTTTTAAGAGAGACTTGAAAGATTGTGAACCCGTCCTTTAATGTTGTTACTTTGAAGGAAAGAACATCATTCTAACTTGCTGTTTGCTTTAAACTCAGTTCAGTGTTCAAGGATCTTTGGTGCTATTTTTATATTTGTTGTCAAAGACACCTGTTTCATTCTCATACAGCAGTTCAATGACCTGTTTTACGTGTATATAAAGACGGGAACTGAGCGAGACGTATCAGAATGAATTTTGCTGTCTAAAGAGGTGATATTTCACAATGAGGAGTGCTGCAGCTTTTCTGGCGTTGCTGCTCTGTCTGTACTGGACGAGGGCTCAGGGTGAGAGTGGAGGGGTGACAGAGAATGATATCACTCAGACAGATGTTCAGTCTGAGATCCTGGGTGTTAAAACAACCAGTGATCAGACTAACATCACCCCTGATATCTGGGCTGAGCTGAAGGAGCTGAGAGACATGGTGATCCAACACAGTCTGGAGCTGAGTAACAGCAAGAGCAAGATAGAGAAGCTGGAGCAAGAGAATACAGGTTCATTCACATAGTGCTAAACAGATTCATGCAATGTTCACATATTCATTACTTTTAGGACTAATTTATTGCTTTTATTCCAGCCATACAGGCCAGACTGACAGCCAGTGAATGCATGAATGCAGGTAGATATTTACATTTTATTAAATGATATATAATTCATTCATGTTTGTGATGATTTTCCTGTCAAGCTCAAGAGTTAAATGTAACCAAATCTTTAAGGTGTTTACTGATATTAATATCTAAGATTCAAAATGAACCTTTTGGTAAAAGCTTTAAATGTATTCACAGTTTTGGAGGCCAGAATGAACGCCAGTGAAAATTTGGTCCAGGAGCTCCAGAGAGAGAACATAGGTAAGCTTAAAAAAATCAAAGTGTGAAAATGAAACTGAGTATATTATGTTGGCAATGAGAAAATATTTAGTGAGGTTAAGATAAGGATAAGTTTCATTAATAATGTTTTGGTGGGAACACTTTAAACATCACAGAGCACAGGTAAGCTACAAAAATCAATCAAAAGAAAAAATAGCATTGTGTGATAGAAATAAAAATGTATTTAGTGAGAAAATTATCATGATAAAAGGTTCATAATTAACCTTTTTGTGAAAAATGTTACAGTTTTGGAGGCCAGAGTAAACACTGGTGAAAATGTGATCATGGAGCTGAAGAGAGACATCATGGGTAAGCTACAGACATCATTAAAAAATAAAATTTGAATATAATGTTAGAAAACGTGTTTTTGCAAAATGTGATTTACAAAAGTAATTGGAAAGGAGTCAACATGATTTAACAGAAATATAACATTTGGGGTTGTTAACTAATCTATTTAACCTATTAATTTTTCTCCTCTATTGCAGATCTTTTGGTCAGAGTAACAGCTACTGAAAATAAGAATACAGGTAGGCCTACATAGTAATCAAGACAAAATGTGAAAACTGCAGACCATAATCCTATTTCACAATAAAAGTGATAAATGTGTTCACAGTGTTGGAGGCTAGAATGAGCTCCAGTGAAAACGAGGTGGAGGAGCTCAAGAGAGAGAACATAGGTAAAGTAAATAAAAAAAAAAATCCTAAGTAAAAAAGTCATGTTATTAGAAAACATATTGTTGTTTTAAAGTCTATCACATGTGAAGTCCAAATCTGATGAAAGAGGAGTAAAAAGATCTATTTATCAGAAAAAAGTTTGACATATTAATAAAATTTTATGCTTGGACGTTAATTTTAATTCATTTCCTCCTCTAATGCAGATCTTCTAGCCAGAGTAACAGGAACAGAAAATAAATGCACAGGTAGGCCTACATAGTAATCAAGGAAAAATGTGAAAACTGCTAACCATAGTCCTACTTTACAATAACAGTTTAAAATGTGTTCACAGTGTTAGAGGCCAGAATGAGCTCCAATGAAAACGAGGTGGAGGAGCTCAAGAGAGAGAATGCAGGTAAGCTGCTTAAATCATTATTGAAAGTCAAGATGCTGCTATCAGCATCAAACTGACTGTAGTGTCACTATGTTTGTGTGGTTGAAAAGCAGTATGTCAGTGAGGAAAATATTTTACAAACAAAAGATGCAGTTACATTTCTCAGAGACTGCACATCAGTGATGTTTTCAATATGCACGTCTTTCACATTCACACAGACCGACCAAAGGTGGCGTTTTCAGTTGGTCTTACTTACACAGGACATGTTGGACCCTTCGACACTGACATCACACTTAAGTTCAGTAAAGTCTTCACCAATATCGGCCAGGCCTACAACCCAACTACAGGTATTCAGCTCTTTTATATTCAGTTTTCAGTACTGATGTGGGGAGAGGTTCTGACCCCTCACTGATTTTCTCCTGTGATGCAGGTATCTTCACAGCCCCAGTCAGAGGAGCCTACTACTTCAGATTCAGCTTGTGGGATGACCGTACTTCGGCTTTGATAGGTGCTTTTCTCTATCACAATAACAAGTCAATGATGTATAATTCAAACTACGGTAATAGTGTTGGATATATTACTGTGTCTAATGCTTTAATTCTTCAACTAGAAAAGGGGGATGTGATCTACATGCGTCTCCCATCACAGTTTGGTGTTTCAAATCGTACCACCTTTGATGGTTTTCTGCTTTTCCCTCTTTGAGTGCATCTGTGAAGTGCCCACAGATAATATTACACAGTTTCAACATTACTATGTTAAAAAATATAAGCATTCATAAAATACAAATAATTTGTCTGTGTTTTTTTCTGGTTAGATGAACAAGACTCTGCAAGTCACAGAACATTCTCACCTAAAATTTATATAAAAAAAGCACATTTTATAAAAAAGTTACCTTTAACTGTTAAACCCATGTTAGTGAATGACCACAACTCCATCTATGCACCTTAGAGCTTTATATAGTGCAGTTGAGTCTTTACATATTTGGATAGTACATGTTTTTTGTTGTGTTGGCTTTGTCTGCAGCACTATTTGCAATAAATACTTTAAAAACACACGTTAATACACATCAGATGACTGTTATCAGCCTATTAAATAGGCGTTATAGGCACACATCAGTCCCAAATATATGGGCTAATAGGGGCCTACCAACCTACTAATAGGTTCAGGAGGCTGTTATCACCCATTTATTTCAGTGAGCCAATGTTGGTGGAACCCAGTAGGCACAGAGGGCCTGTTATCAAGCACGTGCTTTGAAGTACATTATCAATTTTTAAAAAATATTTTATTGACCAAAATCTATCCTCCATACCGCATTCATCAAAACGATATTAAACAAAGAGACCCCCCCCCATCCCCCCATATAACAGTATTTGAGTCTGTGAAGGACTCGTCACAGATACTTGTCACAGATCTTGTCAGTTTTTTAAATGTTTACGGAAACATATATTTATGTTCTGTAAAAATATGTTTATGTTCTGTAAAAAATATGTTTATGTTCTGTAAATGGAAAGTTTTTTTAAAAAATAAGTAAAAAAAAACCAACAAAAAAACATTGGCATGCACGAAATATACGTCATCTGGGCGTGGGTGCTTTCTCTTTGTTTCTCTCACTCCCCATCAATCCCAAATTAAACAGATAATAGAATATATAACCTTTTAATATTAATGTTTTAAGTGATTTCTTTTTATCTGAACAAAAGGCTGTCATTTCGACTAGATTGTCACATATTATTTTACTTTGGTTGCTAAGCAACTGGCAAGGGACGCCTATATCTGTGTGCAACATGTGAAAAGAATGGGAAGCCAAATATTTTTCACAGGATGGCGAAGTCATGACCCGCCGTATTCTGCCTCTGATTGGCTAGTACTCGTTGCCTTCGTTGGTTGGGTTGGTTAGGTTTAGGCATAAGGAGTGAAATTGGTTAAGTTTAGGGTAAGAATATCAGGGTAAGCCAATCAGAGGCAGAGTATGGCGGGTCGTGACTTTGCCATCCTAGGAAAAAAATTACCACAAACGGGAAGGACCGTTGGCATCAGTCATGGATGACAATAGATGTGCTGTGTCACAGCACTAGCTGTTAGTTACTTAAAAAAACAAAATATTAACAACAAAACAAAAGCAACAGTTGCAAACATGGGATAAATATTATTTCCGTTATTTTTTTTATTGATATTAGACAGGGGTTTCTGTATCTTTCCATCCCATGGCTAATAACTTTACCAAGTAAGTTGAAGTAACGTTAGCTAAAGTCAATACCTAATGCTTGCTAACTGCTATTAAGCAATATGCCATTGCATAGTCTTGTCTGCCTAACCAAAAGAAGATCTACCTTGGCCAGCGATTAACCATACCTTACCATTCCTGATTTTGCACTCCAGAATAATGCACTACTGTAATGCAGTAATGAGACCATGTGACTACAATTAATGTTCTCTTTTTTCTTATTTAAATAGGTGAATATGGCAAAAACAAAAAAAATCAGACCTTACATTACTGTATAAAAAATTCCAGTGAGAGGAAGGACAACAGTGGCCTGAAACTATTTAAGAGGAGGAATCCCCTTGCCCAAGAAGCCGACAGAGAAACGCTGCTGCTTGTTTTCACAAGCAGCCAATAGTGACTTCCGCCCAGAAAAAGAACCCTTCATTAACACCAGTAAAAAGAAGAATGACACTGTGGAGGTATGGCAAAGCACAAGGGAAATATTCCTCAGTGTGAGTGCTGAGCTCCTTTGTCCTCCAGACGACACAGCCTGCACAGTTTGCAGTATTTCCCTCACTGATGATAAAAGTGAGATCTGGTGATGCAGCGACTGCGGAAGTGAAACGTACTTATGTTCTGTCTGTGCCCACAGTGTCCATCAAAGCACTGCTGTGGTGCATGCTCTAGAAAAATGGAAGGTTTGTATCACTCATTATTTTCTCCTCCATTTTGTACAACAAGAAAAGTATTTTGTTGTACATTAAGCAAAGAGAATAACTAGAAACTTGTAAGTGCAGCATAAAACTGTCCTCCTCACTGCGGTGATGATGATGATGACTGTCAACCTGTCTCATGATGTTGGTACAGATCACCATTGTATGGAAGCGCTGATTTGTGAGCACAGAGCCAACACCGATTTCCCTCCAATCTGGGGGCTTTTGTCGGCAATCTCCAAAAACTGTTGTTGAGTGGAAAATCAGGGCTAAAATTGTATAGTGTGAACTGAAGTGATGTTGTGTGATGTAGTGATTTTGATCATGGAAAAACTGGGCATTTGGATTGATAACACGCGTCACTAGAGTTCCTAAACACCAGCCCCTCGGTGGCTTTTTTGTGCAGTAAGTAGTCAATATAGTGGTATTTTTTAATCTGACACTTTAAAGTTGAACATTGTGATAACAGGTCAAACCTATCTGAGCTTAACATATATAATGTTTCCCCTATGAAAGTGTTGCCAAAGAAGTTGTCTTTATCTTTAAGGCAGGTGAATTTCATCAGAGAATTCCCATGGGCTTCAGATGGAATTGGTTAAGTAAGGATGGCCACCAATGTGAAACGTCCTATGTATGTCAAACAAAAGTATTTGACTATCAAGGTAATTAACATTTGTATGTACATTGTAGATATATATCTCACAAAACAGTCACACCCTCTCTGCACAAGGAGGAAAATTATGAAAAAAAAAAAAGTACACTTAACAGCTTTTCTAGCTCTGTCATGAATTCTAGGAAGGCCTCATGTTTGGATCCAATTTTGCAAGTGCGAAATGGAAGTTGCAACTCTACTACGTTACAACCTTTGGCCAGCAACTGTTAAGCAACCCCAAAGTGTCATTTCCATCAAGCTCATGGACTTGAACTGCCAGTTGCAGCGTGAATGTGGTGCATCACTGAAGGCTACATGTGCATCAATTCAGCATTCCTCTTCCAAGGTTTGCTTATTGTAGCCTCTCCAACTTTTCCAACTTTTACAGGGTTGTGTCAGCTTTCAAGCAGGTAGTGCCTTCAGGTCAAAGGTCAAAAACTCCAAATTGGATGAAATTGGAGTTTTTGGAATATCCTGTAAGCATGAACATCCACAGCGCTTTCTGAGTTTAAAGAGAGGAGAGAGGTAAATCTAAAGCTTGCATTGGCACGTGAAAATAGGTTACAGTGTCCTGTTTCAGCTAAAATGTTCTAGCCTTTCCAATGCTGTCTATCTGCTCAAGGAATTGCAAGAAGATCTGGGGAAAAACAAAAAACTTGTCTTCATGTACGACATTGCATGCAAATTAAAACCTCATGTGCAGGTAATTTTTCTATATGTTAGCTTGATGTTTGCTTTGTAATATCTTAAAATTATTCCAGAGAAACAAAATTACTACTTACCTGTCCGCTTTTGGGTGTCTGCATACAATCTTTGTGTCTCTTTTTTAGTCAAAATACAATACATTTGGGGTATTGCTTTGTTCTCATTAACTGTGGCAGTGTTGGTAAAACTATATTTTATCATTAATGCAGTATTATTATTTCTGTTTTTCTTACACAAGTTTTACCCAGATCTTCTGACTAAAACAACATATGCTGTACCTGCATTCTATGCTTATGGGCACAATGTTGTTTGTCAGGTTATCATCATTTTGTTTTGACATTGTGTTGAACTCTATTGCAATTTGTCACAGACAGCATAAAAATAAAAATAATTAAATATTTGCTTCTGATTTTGTTTTTAATGTTTTGTAGATTTCCCATGATGGGGAACAGTTGGAACAACTGTGGTCATACCTTTGCCGTTTTGGAAAGGTGACTAAAGAAATGACCCCTTCACACAGAGAACCTGCTGACTGATGCCTTGCCGCACTACAGTTCAAAGATAAGAAAGAGCCAAGGTGAAGAAGTGGTGTCTGTGTGTGTGTGTGTGTGTGTGTGTGTGTCTGTGTCTGTCTCTCATCCTCTCTCTATCAGTTTTTAGATATGCACATCATCTAGTAAAATTGTTTCAATTTGACATTTTGGCATCATGTTTGAAAAGATTCTGTGGCACTTTTCTGTAAAAGTCATGCCAGCAAAGACAAGCTCAGACCCTGTAACATTTCTGTAACATTTACAACCAGTCTGAATTAAATGCAGTCACATTGTGGGTGGTTACAACAGCACATGGTGAAAGAGAGAAAGATCACTTCTTCAGCCTAATTTCTGAACAGACCGAGAGAATAATCAGAAACCAGGATCATTGTTATTTTAAAAACTAAAAGAAGGGTCTATATAGATTTTTTGGCCACTGTTTGACCCCTGCGGTAAGGAAGTTAGAGAGCTAAAGTACCTTTTTAAATGAAACGGTGTACAGATAGCGTAATGCTAATTAAAATGCATTGTAGCTCTGAAAAAATAGATGTTGAACAGAGAAACTTACTTACATAATGTAAATGTCATTAAGTTCACTGGCAGAGGCTAAAAATATACTTTCTAATTTAAAGTATTTAAATATTTCATATTTCTGTTGCAAGGCCTCACACAGCAAGACATACAAATCTGGGCAGACCAGTATAAAATCTCAACTGACCAAAGGTGGCGTTTTCAGTTGATCTAACTGATGCAGGATTTGCACAGTACATGTTGTTGGCTTTGCTCTGCAGCGCTATTTGCAATAAATACTTTAAAAACACACATCAATACACATCAAATGAACAATGACCTAGTTGTAGCTCTTCACAACCTGAGTCTGGGAAACAAACATATACACTTTTGAATAATCGAATCGCATTGCTCTTATCAACTGCTTAGTTCTCATGATCATTCAACATTAACATTTTGTAGTTTTTACAGGATTCAGTACTAATGACTTCAAAAGAACATCATTCTAACTAGTTGTTGTTTGCAGTTCAGTGTTCAAGGATCTTTGGCTTAATTTTTATATTTTTACTTTTTTTTTTTTTTTTACATTTACAAGATTGTGACCCCTTCCTTTAATGTTGTTATTTTGAAGATTCTAACTAGTTGTTTGCTTTAAACTCAGTTCAGTGTTCAAGGATCTTTGGTGTTATTTTTACATTTGTTATCAGACACCTGTTTAATTCTCATACAGCAGTTCAGTGACCTGTTCTATGTGTATATAAAGACGGGAGCTGAGCGAGACGTGTCAGACTGCATCTGGCTGTCTAAAAATGTGATATTTCACAATGAGGAGTGCTGCAGCTTTTCTGGTGTTGCTGCTCTGTCTGTACTGGACGAGGGCTCAGGGTGAGAGTGGAGGGGTGACAGAGGGCAATGCAGAGACCTTTAGAGGGGCAGTTGCTCAAAGTTAAAAAGGGGCACATGGGACAAGATTTTAAAAAAACACATACACCAACATCATTTATAGCACAACCTGTTGAAGTATAGCAACTCATATTCAAGCAGAATGTAACATGGAATCTTACAACAAACTGCATCATACTATATCATTGTCCCCCACCTGATGAAACAAAGGTCCTGTCCTGTAAGGACCAAGGTTTTGTCATTGTAAGGGTTAATGAATGGCAGGATTAGCCGAAGGCTTCAAGTATTCTTGTCTGAAGGACTCAGTTTATAATGTTTGACTGAACAACATATAAAACAATTTGCTTTCAAAAACAAAAACCCCTGAATGGTGAAAAGGCTGCTTCTTTGAAGACATTTAGCATAAACATATTGTTTCTAAACAAAGAATATGCTTTTGATATGATGACAATCTCTGATCCAGACATAACATATAGCTCTTCAAATCCCATAATTACAAAGAAATAAAAACAAACAAACAAACTACAAGACATACAACAACTGGGATAGAAAGGGGAGAATCTTTAAAGATTATAAAATACAGCTAAAAATAACAGAGAGGCAGAGTTCAAAAGTAGTGCAAGAGACAGTGAGACAAAACCAGCTGCTACAGTCTTATCTTAAAAGAAACTTAACGGCAAGTTCTTGGACTCCATTTGCTGTATTTCAAAACATGGTTGAAATACCTTATTGGATGTTTTAATTGTTTTTAAAATGGAGATGTCACTGAATAAAGGCTCAACTTTGTAGGATTCTTTAATATACATTTTTCCAACCAAAATGAGAAAAAAATGAATTGTGATTATTCACCACTGGATGTTTTACTGATATATACAGTATTTTTGTGCTACTTCTACTTCTAGTCAGCACATCTTCAAGGTTTAAAACAATAAGAAACATCCACTGAGCTGCGATGTGTCATTTTCAGTTTTTACCAAACATGCTTGTCAGGAATGTGAAAATAGTCTCCCAAGTATTTAAATATTTACACAGAGATTTCTTTTTTTTTTTGCTGGTGTCTCACCTATTTCAACCTGTTAACAGCTTGTGAAAACATCATGATAATAGAGTTGTTGTGTAGTGTTACTACCTGTATTAAAGGATCTGTTAGTCCTTTTATAGCAGGTTTCAATCTTGTGCTTTGACTTTTGTTTGTTAAGATGTCCTTTAGTTTACATTTGGATAACAGATTGTGCCTTTAAAAATATTTACCAGAACAGTAATGTATCTATATACAAGTGTAAATTTCTTACCAGTTTTCCTGCTTTGAATGTGTTCATGTCTCTCCATCACCTGACACCTGGGCTGCTTCTATGTGTTTCTCTTTCCTCCTTAAACTGTTTCTTTCAATCTTGAATCAGTTGTGTCTTCTTTACTTTCTCCATGTTTTTCTTTCAACACTTTTACATCCTGTAAATCTTCCTCATTTCTGTCTCAGCTCTCCTGATTCTTTCACTCACTCTGGAAATGTAAAAAGCTTCCTTTTAAAAGTCTGACAGAGCATGAAGCAGAACTTTAACTTGTATGGTGTTAATTACACTAATTGTGGACAAACAATACATCAGCAGTAAAGCTATCCAAACTATCAAGCTAACGTTACATTAACATTACTGTAAAGTAAATAACATTAATATTATTATATACTGCCCCCTGCACCTACCAGTCACTCAGACAGAGGTTCAGTCTGAGATCCTGGGTGTCAAAACAACCAGTGATCAGACTAACATCACCCCTGATATCTGGGCTGAGCTGAAGGAGCTGAGAGACATGATGATCCAACACAAGGTGGAGCTGAGGAACAGCAAGAGCAAGATAGAGAAGCTGGAGCAAGAGAATACAGGTGAGTGTATTAATGTCAGTCACACAAGGCCTCACACATTCATGCAATGTTTGTATATTATTGAAATGACTGTTCTGAGTAGTTTATTGCTTTAGTTGCAGCTCATACAGCACAACTGTCTGTCATGTTGGTCCAGACTGACAGTCAGTGGTTTTATAGGCCCACATCTATTTATATGGGATTAGATTCATCCATGTAACTTTTATATCAGCTTTATGGTGGATATACTGTATATTTCCATTTTCAGTTTTATAGTTTGACCAGAGAGTATCAGCCATCAGCCTTTTATGTATTTAGCAGAGACAAGTTCAATATAAGATTTTATATCTGGCTGTTGATCAGTTATTAATATGTTCATTAATTTTGCCTTCTATTGCAGATACATACATACAACATACAAAAGCTACAAAAATCAATAACATGTAAAACCTTTTTTTTTACTGCATGCTAGCAATGAGAATATATTTATTTGATATTAAGGTATGGTTCTTGATGAACCTTTGGGTGAAAACATATTTGAAGTTCCAGTTTGGTACCACTGAGATGTCACTGGTCTGGATCATTTACTATCAGCTCAATTAGATATTTGCAAACTTTGATTCTCAAAGTGACTGAAGAGAATTTAAAAGATATTTATCTGTTTAGTACAGACAAGTTCAATATGAAATTTTACATCTGGCTGTTGATCAATTATTAATCTGCTTATTAATTTTGCCTTCTATTGCAGATCCTCTGGTCAGAGTAACAGCGTGTGAAAATAAGAGCACAGTGCGGCCTACACAGTGATTATGTAAGAAACTTCAAACCTGCTGACCATAAACATACATCACAATAATATTAATGTTAAATGTTAAATAAAATAAATACGATGTCCTTTAATGTTGTTATTTTGAAGGAAAGAACATCACTCTAACTTATAGATTGCTTTAAATTCAGTTCAGTGTTCAAAGATCTTTGGTGTTATTTTCATATTTGTTATCAGACACCTGTTTCATTCTCATACAGCAGTTCAGTGACCTGTTTTACGTGTATATAAAGACGGAAACTGAGCAAGACGTGTCAGACTGCATCTGGCTGTCTGACACGAGGTGATATTTCACAATGAGGCGTGCTGCAGCTTTTCTGGCGTTGCTGCTCTGTCTGTACTGGATGAGGGCTCAGGGTGAGAGTGGAGGGGTGACAGAGAATGATATCACTCAGACAGAGGTTCAGTCTGAGATCCTGGGTGTTAAAACAACCAGTCATCAGACTAACATCACCCCTGATATCTGGGCTGAGCTGAAGGAGCTGAGAGACATGGTGATCCAACAAAGTGTGGAGCTGAGGAAGATGGAGCAAGAGAATACAGGTTCATTCACATAGTGCTAAACAGATTCATGTAGTTTTCACATATTATACATTTTAATGTCATTTTACACTTGACTGTTGATCGACTGTAAACCTTTCATAATAGTAACTAGAAATGTGTTCACAGATTTGGAGGCCAGATTGAACACTACTGAAAATGTGGTGGAGGAGCTCAAGAGGGAGAACACCGGTAAGCTGCAAAACACACAGCTGCCAGTTTATTAGATACACATACGTGTGTTTCAAGTTCCAGTTATGTATTTTACCTCCTTTACAATAAAAATGATGAATGTGTTCACAGTTTTGGAGGCCAGAATGAACACCTGTGAAAATGAGGTGGAGGAGCTCAAGAGAGAGAATGCAGGTGAGCTGCTTATATCATTATTAAAAAGTCAAAATGTCATATTATGGTAGCAGTGAGAATGGCAATGGTAAATGGAGGGTCATCCTCTGTGCAGCAGGATGCAGAGTGACATGAATACAGTTATTAAATGAGGCAGAAGTGACATTTTGCAGCTGTTACTGATGTGAGAGGAAAATATTCTCTCTATGTGTGTCTTCCACATTCACACAGAACGACCAAAGGTGGCGTTTTCTGTCGGCCTTACTGACGCAGGAGCAGTTGGACCCTTCAATACTGACATCACACTTCAGTTCAGTAAAATTTTCACCAACATCGGCCAGGCTTATAGCCCAACTACAGGTACATATACCTCTCTAACCTACTCACACTGATTTTATTTGAATTATTACACAATCTTATAGATTTATGATCCAATTAATCATTTTTTCTGGAATTACCTTTTCATGCAAAACTTTTATTGAATCCTTAGTTGTCCAAGTGTGGAATATCTCCCTTGAAATTGTCTGTCTCTCCATTTTTTTTTTTTTTTCCTTTTTCGTATTTCTTGTCTTCTTAGTAGGCTAGTTCTGGGTTGGAAGCTCTTATAAAGCTCTTTCAGATAAAGTATGTTATACTGGGATATACATGATGCCATTTTGGTGAAGAGACTTTCTCTTTTACATAGTTTGCACATGTTTTAAAGTATTATATAACTATTTTTATTTCATTTGGCAGTCTTTCTTTATTCTAATGGGTTCTTCTGTGAAAGCTTTGATAGTTGTCACTTGTATTTGGTTTGGTTTGTGTTTTTACTGAATTGACTAATTCCCAGAGTTAGACACACACCTATAAAGCCTGATAAAAACAATTAAAAACATTTTCCTGTTGAATTGACATAAGATTTTAATGGTGAGAAAAAGACTGAATTCCTCCTTTGTTGTAGGTGTCTTTACAGCTCCAGTCAATGGAACCTACTACTTCAGATTCACCGGGTTTGAAGATCGGTCTACAAATTGGCTAGGTATTAAATTGTATCACAATGACAAGAGAATTACTGGTAGTTATGATGGAAATTATGACGATGGCACTGTCATGGTGTCTAATGGATTTGTTCTTCAACTGGAAAAGGGAGATGAGATCTACATGGTTCTCACCCCAGACTACGGTGTTTCTGATGATCACAATAATCGTACCACTTTTAGTGGATTCCTACTTTTTGCTATGTGAGGTCTGCTGTAAAAACACCCACAGTTGATTGCATGAAGTCTCAATGTTACAATATTAAAAATATGAAATCCAAATAATCTGTTTGTGTGTGTGTTTTTGTCTGTTTACATGAACAAGACACAGGATGAAAAAGTTATCTACTGACAATATCAAACAACCTCTCCACAGTTTAAAAAACAAGTGTTTTTTTTTTTTTTTAGGAAAAAATAAAAATAATACTAAACCAAACCCATCCTGCAAAACTTGCCTGAAATGCATCCAAACCCAAACAGATCACGCCCTCCACTTATTTATTTTTATTTCTTTTAAATTTTTTCTTTCTTTTCTTCACATGCTGTCCCCTGTTACCTATCTGTGTCCTTTTATGTTTTGTAAACCAATATCATCTCCTGTTGCCTTTGTATTAATTAGTATGTCCATATTGTCTATATATGTATGCACTTATCAGTGAATAAAAAAACATTCTAGTGTTAATGAATATGAGGAGGATGTCATATGTAAAAAAAATAATTTCACAAAGTATTTTGAAGAAAAGTACAACTCCTGCAGTAGCGACAATATTCTATGACTCCACACACAACTGTTTTATGAAGAGAGAACACAGCAACCTGTAAAATGTTACAGTTTTGGAGACCAGAATAAACACCAGTGAAAATGTGGTTGTGGAGCTCAAGAGAGACATCATGGGTAAGCTACAAAAACATCATTAAAAAATAAAAATTGCATATAATGTTAAAAAAATTTGCAAAATGTGATGTGAAAAAGTAATTGGAAAGGAGTCAAAAAGATTTAACAGAAATGTAACATCTGGGGTTGTTAATCAACTAATCTATTTAACTGGAGGATGAACTTAGGGCATTTAGTGAATATAAAAATGCACTCATCCCACTTTGCATTTTACTATGGAAAACAGTCATGAAAAAATCAATTTTTGAATCCTTTGATTAATGTTAATGAAAATGGAAAATTGGAGACATCTATTTATCAGTAAGAAACACCATTTTACACTCTACAAGTTTCCATCCTGACCATATGATCAGCAACATTCTATATGGTCAATTTGTGAGATTGAGAAGAATATGTAGTAAAGAAGAGGATTATCAAACTAAAACTAAGGAAATGTCTCAACGTTTTAGACAAAGGGGATATGACCAGACACTCATTGATCAAACTTGAAAAAGCTAACAGTGTGGATAGGAAGAATTATTAAATCCTCCCCCTAAACACACTGAATATTGTACATCTATGCAAGTCAAACAGATTATAAACAAACACTGGAGAATCCTAGAATGTGACCCAAGTTTGAATCATTTGTCATCCTCTAGACCTCGTTTTTGCTTCAAAAGAGGCAGAAATGTCGGATACTGTTGTCAATTCTATGTATAAGGAATCTGCACAAACTAATTGGCTTTCTCAACAAGTGTATGGAAATAATAGATGTGGAAAATGTACACACTTTTCAAACACATTTGATACCAAGACATTTAATCACCCTCATACAGGAAAAACATATGATATAAAAGAATTCACTAACTGTCTTTCTACACATGTCATTTACATCTTGAAATGCCCATGTGGCTAATGTATGTAGGCCAAACAAAGTGCCATCTCAAACTGAGAGTTTCTGAGCATAAGGCTGCCATTAGAAATGGAAATATGGTTTATGCCAGTGCTAGACACTGCAAGGAGAAAAACCCTTGGGTCAGCTACTTCCCTCAAATTTATCAGCATTGAAAGAATGCGACCCAGTCCAAGAGGTGGTCATTTGATTAACCAGTTCTTAAGAAGGCGACTAAATGAAACACAGGATTTGAGTTATTTTCTGTGATATGTTAATATTAACTTGTATCGCTACGCAGGCTATTTGGACTATTAGGGAGAGATGAACCACTAGGCAGTCACCCTTTCCATGTAGAGATGTAGAGGGATAGCTGTAGGATCGATCATCCTGTTTACAGGAGATAGTCTATCTAATGAAGTTTAAGTGATGTAAAATTCTTGTAACTCTGTGTAATATTAATCATGTCATGTTTTTTGAAATATGTATTTTTATTGTCATGCCCTTTGTAAAATTCTCACTTTTAAAAAATGAAGACAGTGATAATTAGTCATGTGACTCAGATGTATTCATCCCACCTGTGAGTACTCATGCAATTGTGCTGAATGAACCTGAAGAAGCTACAGTTGTTCGCTCCTAATAAAATCACAGTTAAGTCATCTCAGTGTGCGGTGGTTCATTTTAATTTTCACATAATCTAATTTTAATTTAATTTAATTTGAATTGTATTATTTTATTTGACAGGGACAGTGCATATTAATAACATTTCTGAAAATATGCCAGAGTTAGCAAGAAAGGCTAATTTTCATCTGTCCCTGGGCAAGCAAAGAGTTGGAAGCACAAATATTACGAATAAAAGCATTGAAATTACAATCAACAATAAAAGCGATGAAAATATGCCAATACAAACAAGCCTGCACTGCATAGAGACAAGAAACACAGGTCTTCAGACACACAAAATCAACAATAGCATGACAACACATACAACAAATAGCATGACAACACAATGTCAGGACTGGTAAAGTGTGGATATTACATACAAAGCTTATGATAAACAAGAGCAGCTCTTACACTAAGCATAAATAATGACAAGACATCAAAGAACACAAAAACACCTCGTTGCTCTAGTGTTCACAAGTTTGATTTTTAATCAGGCAGGTTGGATACGATGCTGAATATTTAATGAAAGAACTCAAAAATCACAGGAGACACTGGGACCAGGGGGCTGTTGCACAAAACCTAGATAGGGGATTAAGCCAGGATTTTTCAGTCATCCTGGCTGAATTTAGCCGTGACTCGGTTGCGCGAAAACAGAGGCACATAAGTTACCATGGAGATTTATTCTGTGCAGCTAACCTGCTCCAGACCAGGCTAACAGCCATGCTTGATTAATCCTGGCGCTATCTGACCAGTCAGCTGTCACTCTGATCGGAAATAAATGTGTTTTACAGATACTCCATGTTCTTCTGTATATATTTTGCCTCATTTTTATTAGCCTGCTTTAAAATACCACAGATACACTGTCATTCAGTTAAAGGTCCAGTGTGTAGTATTTAGTAACATCTAAAAGAACAGACTTGGTAAAAATTGAATAGACTATTTATAAGTATATTTCAATTAGTGTCTAATCAGTTGAAAATAATAACTGTTGTGTTTTCGTTACCTTAGAAATAAGCCCTTTATATCTACATGGCAGCAGGTCCCCCTCCACGGTGGCTGCCATGTTGCATCGCCATGTTTCTACAGTAGCGCAGAACGGACAAACCTAACACTGGCTCCACTGAGGACCTTACGCGTTTTAGATTCAGTGGGCGACTACCGGAAATGCACCGGTTTTAAAACGAAGAAGAAGAACGGACCAAACATTTTGTATTGTGAGAAGTTTTTGAAACCAGAATCTGATAAATGGAGGATCATACTTATTTAGAAAATCACAGGAGTGTGAATTGTCGTTGTCAAAGAAACAAAAACAAAATCGGGACAAGCAACGGCATAAAACGAGGATAAACCCAGATGGAAATCCCTGATGAGAGAAATGTTTGCAGACTAATGCTGAAGTTTCCTGTTTACTGCTGGACAGGTAAGACTGTAATGTATATTTATTTTGCCCCGCTGGTAATGGTTCAAAACCTAGATGATGTACAATGTTTATTAGCAGTACATTAGTTTCCCTGAAAAGAAAAGCCGCCACATAACGTTAAATATTAGCACACTTTAGCCTCAGTTTGTGCCTCTCACGGAGCTGGTGGTCTGTTAAGAGACAACAGGGAGGTGACGTCGTGCTAATAACCCAAAGATTTATTCATTTTCTGTGGCAGTTAGACAACACATTGATTGGTAACTAAGATATTTAGCACTGGTGATGTTCTAAAGACAGTAAGTCAGAGTAATGAGTTAGTGTGAAAGATAAACTGAGGAGAAGTCTGCTCATCACTGAGTTAATACATCCTGTGAATATTTTTCACAGTGCTCCATGATTTCATTGTTTGCTCCAAATTTGTCATTTAGGAGCACATGTACACATTGGGGGGCAAAGTTAGCTTATAGTCCAACACAAGTAATGTTTTCCCCCTTTCAATGTTGAAAAACATGTAATTGCTACCAGAGTTTTAGTTTTACAATTATCAGTCAGAAGTAGAATTTTTCTGTTATTTATTTTTGTATGTTTATCCAGGCCAGCCAAGGCTCCCAGCATCTTAGGATCTAACATAATGTATTACAAGGGTTTGTGACTGTGTCATAAAGCACTTTTTTTCTTGATGTTGCTGTTGTTTCTCCAGCTATGAGAGAGGTCCTGTAGCATCGATGCATGGTACTGCCTTTATCTTCATCCTAAAGTGACAGTGTAATAGGTCAGGGGTATTTCACCATGTGCCATTGATGGCTGGGAGTACGTTGGTTTTCATTACAACCAAAGACAACAAAAGTTGATTTCACTGGATAGCTACTTGTCTCTGACTGAAAGTGTGTTAATCAATTAAATAATCTGATCTAGTCTGTTGTTGGGATGAAAATCTAAGGTTGAACAGTTTCTGGTGAGCACATTTGATAAATAGATAGAAAGATAGATAGATGATTTAAAATAGTAAGTTCATTCATTTGTGCTTTTTTATTTTTCTCAGGCACTGTGGGTTGGCATTATTCACCATGTCTGTGACATTCACACCCGCCATATCAGAAGTATTGCAGACCAAGTCAGGAGAGGTCTAGGTAAGTGATACACATTTGTTTGCCTATGTAGCATATTAACTTACCCTGGTAAGTAAGGTTGGTTAAATAGCACTATTTTCACATGTACAACTGTATAAAATGTATGAAATAGTAAATTAACTATGTGTAATGGTACTGTCTTCCACAGAAGCAGTTTTCCATGCAGCTGCTGCTCTACACACAGCTCCTGGAGCAGATGAGGAACAGCAGTGCCAGTGAATCATGGGTGTTGTTCCTGCCATGAGAGCATCTTCATCCCGAGCAGTAAATTGAATACCTTTGGTGTGGTATTGGTCTGACCCTTGTCAGCTATTCTATGTGCAGCAATTTGACTGCTGGAAGGTGATTGGATAAGTTTAATCACACTGCTTTTAGTGTTCAAACAGACTAATGATTTGATAGATTATTCTGTCTTTATCAGAATCAACTCTGAAGAACACAGAATAAGCTGTCAAAATGTTTGTTTGAACAGTAAAAGCTGCATGTTTATGTTATCCTTTTATTGTCCAGATTGAAAAGGATGTCCAAAAATGTTTCTGTTTAATAAAAGATATTTTTTATTACAAATGTCATTCTTAGTGTTGTTTTTTATATTTCTGTGTTTCAAACTAGTGAATTACAGTTTACATAACCTGAAGTGGCAATGAAAATTAATCCATAACATGTAATACAGTGCCCTGTTCTGAGGATCAGTGGTATTCAATTTCACTGTTTTATGTTGCTTTATAGATGTAAATAATGACAATATAAATTAATGGTGGAAGTGGTAATGACAATATACTGACTGCAGGGAAGTACTGTCATTGTATAAGTATATATTAATATGTTTATCATTGCAATTATCACAGCACATCTGATGAATATCTTTTATTTGGTAAACTTGCACATTTAAGTTGAACAAATGTGAATATATAAACAAAAAGTTTAATAATTATCCAGAAAATATATAAATATAGAAAATGTATAAAATAAATAAAATATCAGAAATGTAACAAATAAATATGAGATGATTTGATGCCTTGATGATGAACAGGCAGGTGTGTGAGTACCTGAGATACTGTGTGGACGTTCCAGAGGAGCTGGAGGGAAACTCAGAGGACAGGTGTGAAACCAGTGTGATGTCTTTGGAGGATCAGGGAACTTGTCTCTGATCCTCCAAACACAGCAACTGGGGATGACAAGTCGGTTTCCCTGGCCTAAAGAGCCATGCTGTCAATAGATGAAATATCTATAGGCAGCATAACGGTACTCCCCGTTGTCATCCCCAGGCTTCCTGGTTTGGCCAAATACCATAATGTCCTCCCAGTACTGGCTGTGAATGCATAAAAAGCATTTTCAAGACAGTACTGGGAGAAGTGCGGTATTAGGCTCACACAATCTGCAGGGTACTGGCCACAGCATTTCCTCTCCCGGTCTGTAGGCATGTCTGTACAGTTACTACAAGTACACCATGGTACCCCTGGCACTCCAGCAAACGGTGGGACACCATGCCTGCACTGATGCATCATCAAGGCATCAAAAATTAACCCTGGCTGCCTCTGAAGCAGTTCACTAGTGAGCTGCCTGTGCTCCTCCAAGGTCATCTCTTCAAGAAGTCTCTGAAAAAATAAAACACAGGAAAAACACAGATAAGGCTTTATAGGTTATAAGTTTCATATGTTGGAAATATGGTAATGGTAGTGCAGAATATGGATTGTAGGCTGTCCAGTGTTCCCAAACATGTCTACAACAACAACATGATTTTTTTAAAAAGTCAAAATATTGCTGCTCGATACTGTTCCTAGTATTTATATAATCATTCAGTAGTGTTGCTGATGTTTTCAGTAGCCTCTTTTATACAGAGAACCCGCATTATAGCCATAAAGAGGATCCAAGGGGAGGACATTTCTCTTTGTTTGATAACGTTAAAAGTAAAGTTAGACTTTTCTGTCGGCTTCCCAACTCATTTTAAAAAAAAAGGAGAGAAAGAGAGAGAGAGAGCAGCTGTGGTCGAGTGAGCTAGAGGGTGATCGCTGGTAGTGAGGAAGCCGGTGAATCAGATCAATAAACGTTATTTTCTGATTGTTTTACAGCGGTTAGCTTCTAAAGCACAAACACACCCACACACCTCCTCATCCCTGCAGCTGTGCACCGCCCCGCCTGATTTGGTCTGAATACGGGCTGTGTAAAAGGGGCTTCTGACTCACATTACACTGATAATACATAAAACTATACAGACTACAGTAATGTAAAGCACAGAGCTGCTATGTAAATACAACTTTGTGTTGTATTGGCATTTTTAATATCGTGCAGAACGGGTAGGAATATAATAAAATAATTGTATAAATAACGTCACAAACCTCAGTTGCTTTGGTCCTTTTGGGGGGTTTCCAGCCTCTTCCCTTGCTTCTGCGGTGCCGGTGTTTGCTCTCCTCCCTCGCCTGGCCCTGCCTGCAAAAGCACTGCTAACTCACCCTCTTCCTCTCCCTCTAACCTCCGGTACTTGACTCTGCAAACGGATGATAAAATATGTAACGTTATCCTGCAAACGCTATCTCGCTATCAATAATGCCTAACGGTAGAATAAAGTAACATACGTTTTGTTTAGCATGACATTGTTAATGTTAGCTTGTATTACCAAAACAATAAAACACTCATAATTGCTATCTTACTTGTGAGCTATAACCTATAGCACTATAGACTAATTGACTAAATACATACCCACCTCATCACTTGACTTGTTAGAAATGCTCGGAGTGTCGTGGACGATGACATCTTCAGCAAATAGCTTCTTGTCCTTGAAGGCCACCGTAGCTTCTGGAATCTCTCCAAAGTCTCAGGGAGGAGAGGGGTGAGCGGCGGAGTGCTTCAATCTAGAACCTCACCGTTAGAGGCTGCTAAATACCACACATATTACACACTGGACCTTTAAGTAGGTCCACTGTTATTTTAATTGTAACCATTATCATTTTTATAATTATTCATGTGATAGTCATTATTACTGTTAGGCCTACTGTTCATATTGCTGTCCGAGGTTTGATGAATATGTATATTATTGCACACCTTTGAGATGATTAGAAATGGCTGATGAGGTTGCAGAGATGGTTTCAATTAAGTCAATGACAAGGCAATATATAAAGTCCCATTCATGCCATTGTGTTTCTTCCTTCACAATGGCATGCCCTTTTTTAGATGACGTGTTGGATGAGGAAGCACTTATACTGAGAAGGGCTTTCCGATGTGAGAGTGTTACGGGACAGGTCAGAACCGTTAGTTTCCAGATGATTACCTGCATGAGAGGTACCGATTTTCCGGTGATGGCATCCGATACTTGTGCAGACTGCTGGGTCCCAAAATTCAGCACCGCACAGCACGGAGCCACGTCCTCACCATCTCACAGATGGTCTGCGTTGCACTACGTTTCTTCGCAAGTGGAATGTTCTTATATTCGGTGGGAGATGCTGAAAACCTGAATAAGGGCACCATCATCACCTTCCCTGGCCACAGAAGAATTTGCTACATTATGGAGGAATTCTACAAGATTGCCGGTAACATCAATTACGCTTTGAGAATAAAGAAGATCTTCGTCAACGCTGCATGCCGGTCTCTGCATTTGGATCCATTCCTGCTATTCTACTCTCCATGACAGAATGACCACAACTCCTACAGTGACACTCTGTGGATCCATCTATGCACCTTAGAGCTTTATATAGTGCAGTAGAGTCTTTACATATTTGGACAGTACATGTTTTTTGTTGTGTTGGCTTTGCTCTGCAGCACTATTTGCAATAAATTCTTTAAAAACACACATTAATACACATCAGATGAACCATGACCCAGTTGTAGCCCTTTACAACCTGATCTGGGAAACAAACATACACACTTTTGAAAGATCAAAGACTGAAATTGCTCTTATCAACTGTTTAGTTTTCATGATCATTCAACATTAATGTACTGTAGTTTTTTAAGGATTCACTATTAATGATTTTAAAGAACATCATTCTAACTAGTTGTTTGCTTTAATTTCAGTTCAGTGTTCAAGGATCTTTGGTGCTATTTTTATATTTGTTATCAAAGACACCTGTTTCATTCTCATACAGCAGTTCAGTGACCTGTTTTACGTGTATATAAAGACGGGAACTGAGCGAGACGTGTCAGACTGCATCTTGCTGTCTAAAGAGGTGATATTTCACAATGAGGAGTGCTGCAGCTTTTCTGGTGTTGCTGCTCTGTCTGTACTGGACGAGGGCTCAGGGTGAGAGTGGAGGGGTGACAGAGAATGATATCACTCAGACAGATGTTCAGTCTGAGATCCTGGGTGTTAAAGCAACCAGTGATCAGACTAACATCACCCCTGATATCTGGGCTGAGCTGAAGGAGCTGAGAGACATGGTGATCCAACACAGTGTGGAACTGAGGAAGATGGAGAAGCTGGAGCAAGAGAATACAGGTTCAACATAGTGCTAAAACAGATTCATGCAATGTTCACATATTCATTACTTTTAGGACTAATTTACTGCTTTTATTCCAGTCATACAGGCCAGACTGACAGCCAGTGAAATCAAGAATGCAGGTAGATATTTACATTTTATTAAATGATATATAATTAATTCATGTTTGTGATGTTTTTCCTGTCAAGCTCAAGAGTTAAATGTAACCGAATCTTTTACTGTTTACTGAGATTAATATCTAAGATTCAAAATGAACCTTTTGGTAAAAAAACTTTAATTGTATTCACAGTATTGGAGGCCAGAATGAACGACAGTGAAAATTTGGTTTTATTCATGCAATTTTCACATATTACAAATCTGAATGTCATTTTACACTTGACTGTTGATCGACTGTAAATCTTTCATAATAGTAACTAGAAATGTGTTCACAGATTTGGAGGCCAGATTGAACACTGCTGAAAACGTGGTGGAGGAGCTCAAGAGGGAGAACACTGGTAAGCTGCAAAATACACAGCTGCCAGTTCATTAGGTACACATACAGGTATTTTAAGTTCAAGTGATGTAGTTTACCTCCTTTACAATAAAAATGATAAATGTGTTCACAGTGTTGGAGGCCAGAATGAACAACTGTGAAAAAGTGGTGGAGGAGCTCAAGAGGGAGAACTCCGGTAAAAAAAAAAGAAAAGAAAATATGAGTAAAAATGGCATTTTATGTTAGAGAACATGTTGTTGATTCAAACTATCAGATGTGAAGTCCAAAAGTGATGAAAAAGGAGTAACAAAATTTATTTGGAGGAAACAAGTTTAACATACTAATAACATTTTACATGTGGATGTTAATTTTAATTTATATCCCCTCTAACGCAGATTTTTTTTAAATTCAGATTTGAAGTCCAGATTGAACACTGCTGAAAACATGGTGGAGGAGCTCAAGAGGGAGAACACCGGTAAGCTGCAAAACACACAGCTGCCAGTTTATTTGATACACATACATGTATTTTAAGTTCCAGTTATGTAGTTTACCTCCTTTACAATAAAAATATTGAATGGGTTTACAGTCTTCGAGGCCAGAATCAGCTCCAATGAAAATGAAGTGGAGGAGCTCAAGAGAGAGAATGCAGGTGAGCTGCTTATATCATTATTAAAAAGTCAAAATGTCATATTATGGTAGCAGTGAGAATGGCAACGGTAAATCGAGGGTCATCCTCTGTGCAGCAGGATGCAGAGTGACATGAATACAGTTATTAAATGAGGCAGAAGTGACATTTTGCAGCTGTTACTGATGTGAGAGGAAAATATTCTCTCTATGTGTGTCTTCCACATTCACACAGAACGACCAAAGGTGGCGTTTTCTGTCGGCCTTACTGACGCAGGACGTGTTGGACCCTTCAATACTGACATCACACTTCAGTTCAGTAAAATTTTCACCAACATCGGCCAGGCTTATAGCCCAACTACAGGTACATATACCTCTCTCACCTACTCACACTGGTTTTATTTGAATTATTACATAATCTTATAGATTTATGATCCAACTTATCATTTTTTTTGGAATTGCCTTTTTATGGATAACTTTTATTGAATCCTTAGTAGTCCAAGAGAGGAATATCTCTCTTGAAATTGTCTGTCTCTCCATTTTTCACATTCTTTTCTTTGTTTGCATTTCTTGTCTTCTTAGTAGGCTAGTTCTGGGTTGGAAGCTCTTATAAAGCTCTTTCAGATAAAGTATGTTATACTGGGATATACATGATGCCATTTTGGTGAAGGGACTTTCTCTTTTACATAGTTTGCACATGTTTTAAAGTATTATGTAGATATTTTTATTTCATTTGGCAGTCTTTTTCTATTCTAATGGGTTCTTCTGTGAAAGCTTTGATAGTTCTCACTTATATTTGGTTCGGTTTGTGTTTTCACTGAATTGACTCCTTGATTAGATTTCTAACACAGTCTAACATAACAGATTTGGCAACAAATTCCCAGAGTCAGACACACACCCATAGAGCCTGACAAAATCAATTAAAAGACTGAATTCCTCCTTTGTTGCAGGTGTCTTTACAGCCCCAGTCAGAGGAGCCTACTACTTCAGATTCAAAGGGTTTGAAGTAAAGTCTTCAAATTGGATAGGTATTAAACTGTATCACAATGACAAGAAGATTACTGGGTCTTACGATGCAAATGATAACATTGGTAATGTCATGGTGTCTAGTGGATTTGTTCTTCAACTGGAAAAGGGAGATATGATCTACCTGGTTCTCCCCTCAACCTACGTTGTTTGGGATAATGGCAATAATCATAGCACTTTTAGTGGATTCCTACTTTTTGCTATGTGAGGTCTGCTGTAAAAACACCCACAATTGACTGCATGAAGTTTCAACATTACACTATTAAAAATATGAAATCCAAATAATCCGTTTGTGTGTGTGTTTTTGTCTGGTTACATGAACAAGACACAGGATGAAAAAATTCTCTACTGACAATATCAAACAACCTCTCCACAGTTTAAAAAACAAGTAATACTCTGGTGTTTTCTTTTTAAGAAAAATAATAAGTATAATCATGATAATAAACCAAACCCATCCTTCAAAACTTGCCTGAAATGCATCCAAACCCAAACAGATCACACCCTCCGCTTATTTAGGAGGAGCTCAAGAGAGAGAATGCAGGTGAGCTGCTTAAATCATTATTGAAAGTCAAGATGCTGCTATCAGCATCAAACTGACTGCAGTGTCACTATATTGTGTGGTTGAAAAGCAGTATGTCAGTGAGGAAAATATTTTACAAACAAAAGATGAAGTTACATTTCTCAGAGACTGCACATCAGTGGTGTTTTCAATATGCACGTCTTTCACATTCACACAGACCGACAAAGGGTGGCGTTTTCAGTTGGTCTTACTGATGCAGGATCAGTTGGACTGTTTGATACTGAAACCACACTTAAGTTCAGTAAAGTCTTCACCAATATCGGCCAGGCCTACGACCCAACTACAGGTATTCAGCTCTTTTATATCCAGTTTTCAGTACTGATGTGGGGAGAAGTTCTGACCCCTCACTGATTTTCTCCTCTGATGCAGGTATCTTCACAGCCCCAGTCAGAGGAGCCTACTACTTCAGTTTCACCTTGTGGGACGACCGTACTTCAGCTTCATTTGGTGTTTTATCTTTATCACAATGACAATAGAGTGATGTATAGTTCAGACTACAATGACAGCATCAGCTATGTCACTGTGTCTAATGATCTAATTCTTCAACTAGAAAAGGGGGATGTTATCTACATGATTCTCTGGTCAGACTACATTATTGCAGATGAGAGCAGCAATCATACCACCTTTGATGGTTTTCTGCTTTTCCCTCTGTGAGTACGGTTGTAAAGTACCCACAGTTAATTTTAAACAGTTTCAACATTACTCTGTTAAAAAAATATAAGCATATATATAATCCAAATAACTCTTTGTCTGTGTTTTTGTCTGGTTAGATGAACAAGACTCTACAAGTCATAGAACATTCTCACCTAAAATATAAAAAAACATTTGCACATTTTATAAAGATGTTAAATTTAACTGTTAAACCCATGTTAGTGAATGACCACAACTCCTACAGTGACACTCTGTGGATCCGTCTATGCTCCTCAGAGCTTAAAATAGTACAGTAGAGTCTTTACATATTTGGATAGTACATGTTTTTTGTTGTGTTGGCTTTGCTCTGCAGCACAATTTGCAATAAATACTTAAACAACACATGTTAATACACATCAGATGAACCCTGACCCAGTTGTAGCCCTTTACAACCTGAGTCTGGGAAACAAACATACACACTTTTGAAAGATCAAAGACTGAAATTGCTCTTATCAACTGTTTAGTTCTCATGATCCTTCAACATTAACTGTAGTTTTTAAAGGATTCACTACTAATGATTTTAAAGAACATCATTCTAACTAGTTGTTTACTTTAAATTCAGTTGAGTGTTCAAGGATCTTTGGTGTTATTTTTGAATTTGTTATCAGACACCTGTTTCATTCTCATACAGCAATTCAGTGACCTTTATGTGTATATAAAGACAGGAACTGAGTGAGACGTGTCAGACTGCATCGTGCTGTCTAAAGAGGTCCAGGAACTTGCACAGATAGACCTCAAAGGGGGTTTGAGGACCTGCATTTTTGCCCTCCTAGAGAGAAAGTGCTTCTTTTCAGGGGGTGTTTTGAGTGAGACGTGTCAGACTGAATCTTGCTGTCTAAAGAGGTGATATTTCATAATGAGGAGTGCTGCAGCTTTTCTGGTGTTGCTGCTCTGTCTGTACTGGACAAGGGCTCAGGGTGAGAGTGGAGGGGTGACAGAGAATGATGTCACTCAGCAGGGCCGTGCAGAGACCTTTAGAGGGGCAGTTGCTCAAAGTTAAAAAGGGGCACATGGAACAAGATTTTAAAAAACCACATACACCAACATAATTTATAGCACAACCTGTTGAAGTATAGCAACTCATATTCAAGCAGAATGTAACATGGAATCTTACAACAAACTGCATCATACTATATCATTGTCCCCCACCTGATGAAACAAAGGTCCTGTCCTGTAAGGACCAAGGTTTTGTCATTGTAAGGGTTAATGAATGGCAGGATTAGCCAAAGGCTTCAAGTATTTTTGTCTGAAGGACTCAGTTTCTAATGTTTGACTGAACGACATATAAAACAATTTGCTTTCAAAAACAAAAACCCCTGAATGGTGAAAAGGCTGCTTCTTTAAAGACATTTAGCATAAACATATTGTTTCTAAACAAAGAATATGCTTTTGATATGATGACAATCTCTGATCCAGACATAACATAAAGCTCTTCAAGTCCCATAATTACAAAGAAATTAAAAAACCCCAAAAACTACAAGACATACAACAACTGGGATGGAAAGGGGAGAATCTTTAAAGATTATAAAATACAGCTAAAAATAACAGAGAGGCAGAGTTCAAAAGTAGTGCAAGAGACAGTGAGACAAAACCAGCTGCTACAGTCTTATCTTAAAACAAACTAAACCGCAAAAATTTTATAAATGCTTGGACTCCATTTGCTGTATTTCAGAACATGGTTGAAATACCTTATTGGATGTTTTAATTGTTTTTAAAATAGAGATGTCACTGAATAAAGACTCAACTTTGAAGGATTCTTTAATATACATTTTTCCAACCAAAATGAGAACAAAATGAATTGTGATCATTCACCACTGGATGTTTTTCTGATATATACAGTACTTTTCTGCTACTTCTACTTCTAGTCAGCACATCTTCAAGGTTTAAAACAATAAGAAACATCCACTGAGCTGCGATGTGTCATTTTCAGTTTTTCCAAACATGCTTGTCATGTCAATGTGAAAATAGTCTCCCAAGTATTTAAATATTTACACAGAGATTTTTTGCTGGTGTCTCACCTATTTCAACCATTTAACAGCTTGTGAAAACATCATGATAATAGATTGTTGTTGTGTAGTGTTACTACCTGTATTAAAGGATCTGTTAGTCCTTTTATAGAAGGTTTCAAATTTGTGCTTTGACTTTTGTTTGTTATGATGTCCTTTACTTTACATTTGGATAACAGATTATGCCTTTAAAAATATTTACCAGAACAGTAATGTATCTATATACAGCTGTAAGTTTCTTACCAGTTTTCCTGCTTTGAATGTGTTCATGTCTCTCCATCACCTGACACCTGGGCTGCTTCTATGTGTTTCTCTTTCCTCCTTAAACTGTTCCTTTCTGTCTTGAATCAGTTGTGTCTTCTTTACTTTCTCCTTGTTTTTCTTTCAACACTTTTACATCCTGCAATTCTTCCTCACTTCTGTCTCCTCTCTCCTGATTCTTTCACTCACTCTGGAAATGTAAAAAGCTTCCTTTTAAAAGTCTGACAGAGCATGAAGCAGAACTTTAACTTGTATGGTGTTAATTACACTAATTGTGGACAAACAATACATCAGCAGTAAAGCTATCCAAACTATCAAGCTAACGTTACATTAACATTACTGTAAAGTAAATAACATTAATATTATTATATACTGCCCCCTGCACCTACCAGTCACTCAGACGGAGGTTCAGTCTGAGATCCTGGGTGTCCCATGTAACTTTTATATCAGCTTTATGGTGGATATACTGTATATTTCCATTTTTTGTTTTTTAATTTGACCAGAGACTATCAGCCATCAGCCATTTATGTATTTAGCAGAGACAAGTTCAACATGAGATTTTAAATCTGGCTGTTGATCAATTATTAATCTGCTTATTAATTTTGCCTTCTATTGCAGATCTTCTAGTTAGAGTAACAGCGTGTGAAAATAAGAGCACAGGTTGGCCTACATAGTGATCATGTAAAAAATTTGAAACCTGCTGACCATAAACATACTTCATAATAATATTAATGTTAAATATGTTCACATGTGTGCAACACATGTCTGAGTCTGGGAAAACCAACCCATACACACAAAAAGATCAGAGACTGAAATCCCACTTATCAACTGTTTAGTTCTGATGAGGATCTGATGATCATTCAACATTAAAGGTTCACAACTTTTCTGTCTTAAAACAACAGTCATGTGTCTATATGAACAGTGAAAGAGGTTTTCCTTACTGTAATCATTCCTCCTGTTCATACTGGATATTAAAAGATCCTCTTCAAATGTGCTGTCAATGTAAGTGATGGGGGCCAAAAGTCATTTTGTGCAGAAATGCATTTAAAAGTTGATGTGAAGCTTATATGAAGCTTCAACACTCTGAATTAGTCATATCAAGTGGATATCTGCCACATTTACATTGTTTTTAGCATCAAATTCCCTCTTTGTGTTTCCTCACACAGTGTTTCCCTGTTGAGCTATAGTGGAAGTATAGTAACAAAAAGAGGGACTTTTGCACTAAAAGACTGTAATGTTGAAAGAGATCTACTTGATTTGACTCATTTGGACGGCTGAAGCTTCATATTAGCTTCAGATAAACTTTTAAATATATTTTTGCACAAAAGGAGGCTTGTGGATTTTGGCTCCCATCAATTACATTATAAGTGCATTTTGAAGGGATCTTCTAATGTTCAGTATGAACAGGAATATTTCATGTTCATAAGGACACCTGACTGTTGTTTTAAGAGAGACTTGAAAGATTGTGAATCCGTCCTTTAATGTTGTTATTTTGAAGGAAAGAACATCATTCTAACTTGTTGATTGCTTTAAACTCAGTTCAGTGTTCAAGGATCTTTGGTGCTATTTTTATATTTGTTATCAAAGACACCTGTTTCATTCTCATACAGCAGTTCAATGACCTGTTTTACGTGTATATAAAGACGGGAACTGAGCGAGACGTGTCAGACTGCATCTTGCTGTCTAAAGAGGTGATATTTCACAATGAGGAGTGCTGCAGCTTTTCTGGTGTTGCTGCTCTGTCTGTACTGGACGAAGGCTCAGGGTGAGAGTGGAGGGGGGACAGAGAATGATATCACTCAGACAGATGTTCAGTCTGAGATCCTGGGTGTTAAAGCAACCAGTGATCAGACTAACATCACCCCTGATATCTGGGCTGAGCTGGAGGAGCTGAGATACGTGGTGATCCAACATAGTCTGGAGCTGAGTAACAGCAAGAGCAAGATAGAGAAGCTGGAGCAAGAGAATACAGGTTCATTCACATAGTGCTAAACAGATTCATGCAATATTCACATATTCATTACTTTTAGGACTAATTTACTGCTTTTATTCCAGCCATACAGGCCAGACTGACAGCCAGTGAATGTACGAATGCAGGTAGATATTTACATTTTATTAAATGGTATATAATTCATTCATGTTTGTGATGATTTTCCTGTCAAGCTCAAGAGTGAAATGTAACCGAATCTTTTACTGTTTACTGAGATTAATATCTAAGATTTAAAATGAACCTTTTGGTAAAAAACTTTAAATGTATTCACAGTTTTGGAGGCCAGAATGAACGACAGTGAAAATTTGGGTTTATTCATGCAGTTTTCACATATTATACATTTTAATGTCATTTTACACTTGACTGCTGATCAACTGTAAATCTTTCATTAGTAGTAACTAGAAATGTGTTCACAGTTTTGGAGGCCAGATTGAACACTGCTGAAAACATGGTGGAGGAGCTCAAGAGGGAGAACACTGGTAAGCTGCAAAATACACAGCTGCCAGTTTATTAGATACACATACATGTATTTTAAGTTCCAGTTATGTAGTTTACCTCCTTTACAATAAAAATGATAAATGTGTTCACAGTGTTGGAGGCCAGAATGAACAACTGTGAAAAAGTGGTGGAGGAGCTCAAGAGGGAGAACTCCGGTAAAAAAAAAAAGAAAAGAAAATATGAGTAAAAATGGCATTTTATGTTAGAAAACATGTTGTTGATTCAAACTATCAGATGTGAAGTCCAAAAGTGATGAAAAAGGAGTAACAAGATTTATTTGGAGGAAACAAGTTACAAATACTAATAAAATTTTACATGTGGATGTTAATTTTAATTTATATCCCCTCTAACGCAGATTTTTTTTACATTCAGATTTGAAGACCCGATTGAACACTGCTGAAAACGTGGTGGAGGAGCTCAAGAGGGAGAACACCGGTAAGCTGCAAAACACACAGCTGCCAGTTTATTAGATACACATACATGTATTTTAAGTTCCAGTTATGTAGTTTACCTCCTTTACAATAAAAATGATGAATGTGTTCACAGTGTTGGAGGCCAGAATGACCTCCAATGAGCTCCAGGTGGAGGAGCTCAAGAGAGAGAATGCAGGTGAGCTGCTTATATCATTATTAAAAAGTCAAAATGTCATATTATGGTAGCAGTGAGAATGGCAACGGTAAATCGAGGGTCATCCTCTGTGCAGCAGGATGCAGAGTGACATGAATACAGTTATTAAATGAGGCAGAAGTGACATTTTGCAGCTGTTACTGATGTGAGAGGAAAATATTCACTCTATGTGTGTCTTCCACATTCACACAGAACGACCAAAGGTGGCGTTTTCTGTCGGCCTTACTGACGCAGGATATGTTGGACCCTTCAATACTGACATCACACTTAAGTTCAGTAAAATTTTCACCAACATCGGCCAGGCTTATAGCCCAACTACAGGTACATATACCTCTCTCACCTACTCACACTGATTTTATTTGAATTATTACACAATCTTATAGATTTATGATCCAACTTATCATTCTTTTTGGAATTGCCTTTTTATGGATAACTTTTATTGAATCCTTAGTAGTCCAAGAGGGGAATATCTCTCATGAAATTGTCTATCTTGCCTTTTTTTTTTTTTTTTTAACATTTTTTCCTCTTTTGTATTTCTTGTCTTCGTAGTAGGCTAGTTCTGGGTTGGAAGCTCTTATAAAGCTCTTTCAGATAAAGTATGTTATACTGGGATATACATGATGCCATTTTGGTGAAGGGACTTTCTCTTTTACATAGTTTGCACATGTATTATGTAGATATTTTTATTTTATTTGGCAGTCTTTTTCTATTCTAATGGGTTCTTCTATGAAAGCTTTGATAGTTCTCACTTATATTTGGTTCGGTTTGTGTTTTCACTGAATTGACTCCTTGATTAGATTTCTAACACAGTCTAACATAACGGATTTGGCAACAAATTCCCAGAGTTAGACACACACCCATAGAGCCTGACAAAATCAATTAAAAGACTGAATTCCTCCTTTGTTGCAGGTGTCTTTACAGCCCCAGTCAGAGGAGCCTACTACTTCAGATTCAAAGGGTTTGAAATAAAGTCTTCAAAATGGATAGCTATTAAACTGTATCACAATGACAAGATGATTACTGCGTCTTACGATGCAAATGATAACATTGGTAATGTCATGATATCTAGTGGATTTGTTCTTCAACTGGAAAAGGGAGATATGATCTACCTGGTTCTCCCCTCAACCTACGTTGTTTGGGATAATGACGATAATCATTGCACTTTTAGTGGATTCCTACTTTTTGCTATGTGAGGTCTGCTGTAAAAACACCCACAATTGACTGCATGAAGTTTCAACATTACACTATTAAAAATATGAAATCCAAATAATCCGTTTGTGTGTGTGTTTTTGTCTGGTTACATGAACAAGACACAGGATGAAAAAATTCTCTACTGACAATATCAAACAACCTCTCCACAGTTTAAAAAACAAGTAATGCTCTGGTGTTTTCTTTTTAGGAAAAATAATAAGTATAATCATGATAATAAACCAAACCCATCCTTCAAAACTTGCCTGAAATGCATCCAAACCCAAACAGATCACACCCTCCGCTTATTTATTTCTATTTCTTTTAAATTTTTTCTTTCCTTTCTTCACATGCTGTCCCCTGTTACCTATCTGTGTCCTTTTATGTTTTTTTAAATCAATATCATCTCCTGTTGCCTTTGTATTTGTTAGTTTGTCCATATTGTCTATATATGTATGCACTTATCAGTGAATAAAAAAAAAAACTAGTGTTTCTAGTGTTAATGAATATGAGGAGGATGTCATATGTAATCAAAATAATTTCACAAAGCATTTTGAAGAAAAGTACAACTCCTGTAGTAGCGACAATATTCTATGACTCCACACACAACTGTTTTATGAAGAGAACACAGCAACCTTTTAGTGAAAAATGTTACAGTTTTGGAGACCAGAATAAATACCAGTGAAAATGTGGTTGTGGAGCTCAAGAGAGACATCATGGGTAAGCTACAAAAACATCATTAAAAAATGAAAATTGCATATAATGTTAGAAAACATGTTTTTGCAAAATGTGATGTGCAAAGTAATTGGAAAGAAGTCAAAAGATTTAACAGAAATATAACATCTGGGGTTGTTAACTAATCTATTTAACCAGAGGATGAACTTAGGGCATTTAGTGAATATAAAAATAGCACTCATCCCACTTTGCATTTTACTATGGAAAACAGTCATGAAAAAATCATTTTTAGGATCTTTTGATTACTGTTAATGAAAACAGAAAATTGGAGACATCTATTTATCAATCAGAAACACCATTTTACATAAATTTCCATCCTGACCATATGATCAGCAACATTCTATATGGTCAGTTTGTCAGATCGAGAAGAATATGTAGTAAAGAAGAGGATTATCAAACTAAAACTAAGGAAATGTCTCAATGTTTTAGACAAAGGGGATATGACCAGACACTCATTGATCAAACTGTTGAAAAAGCTAACAGTGTGGATAGGAAGAATTATTAAATCCTCCCCCTAAACACACTGAATACAGAATATCTTTTGTGTGTGAATATTGTACATCTATGCAAGTCAAACAGATTATAAATCATCACTGGAGAATCCTAGAATGTGACCCTAGTTTGAATCATTTGTCATCCTCTAGACCTCATTTTTGCTTCAAAAGAGGCAGAAATGTCAGAGATACTGTTGTCAGTTCTATGTATAAGGAATCTGCACAAACTAATTGGCTTTCTCAACAAGTGCATGGAAATTATAGATGTGGAAAATGTACACACTGTTCAAACACATTTGATACCAAGACATTTAATCACCCTCATACAGGAAAAACATATAATATAAAAGAATTCACTAACTGTCTTTCTACACATGTCATTTACATCTTGAAATGCCCATGTGGCTCAATGTATGTAGGCCAAACAAAGCGCCATCTCAAACTGAGAGTTTCTGATCATAAGGCTGAAATTAGAAATGGAAATATGGTTTATGCCATTGCTAGACACTGCAAGGAGAAAAACCCTTGGGTCAGCTACTTCCCTCAAATTTATCAGCATTGAAAGAGTGTGACCCAGTCCAAGAGGTGGTCATTTGATTAACCAGTTCTTAAGGCGGCGACTAAATGAAACACAGGATTTGAGTTATTTTCTGTGATATGTAAATATTAAGTTGTATTGCTCTCCGCAGGCCATTTGGACTCTTATGGAGAGATGAACCACTAGGCAGTCACCCTTTCCCATTTAATGATGTAAAGGGACAGCTGTAGGATCGATCATCCTGTTTACAGGAGATAGTCTTTCTAATGAAGTTTAAATCATGTAAAATTCTTGTAACTCTAATATTAATCATGTCATGTTTTTTGAAATATGTATTTTTATTGTCATGCCCTTTGTAAAATACTCACCTTTAAAAAATGAAGACAGTGATAATTAGTCATGTGACTCAGATGTATTCATCACACCTGTGAGTAATTGTGAGCAATTGTGCTGAGCGAACCTGAAGAAGCTACAGGCGAAACGTGTTGTTCGCTCCTAATAGAATCACAGTAGTCATCTCAGTGTGCGGTGGTTCATTTTGATTTTCACAAAATCTATTTAACCTTTTAATTTTTCTCCTGTATTGCAAATTCTTTGGTCAGAGTAACAACAACTGACAATAAGACAACACGTAGTTCCAACCAAGCAATCCGATTGGTCAACTAGATAGTTAGAACGTGCTCAAATCAGCATGATCAGCAACTCAGCATCTAGCCATGCTCACCCACTGTTTTGTTTTGTGGGGGGATCTGTGGTGAAAACCTGGAGCGGAATTTTGAGTTATCTTTCTTTTATGTTTGTGAAACTGGATTGAACTGAATTGATTAGGGGTTGTGGGGAAAACAAAACAGACCCTTTGCCGAGTGGATTAAACTCTGAGACTGTGGGACGAGTTACACATACACACAGTCACACACACACACACACACACAAAACCCGAACCCTTCTTCACTCTTCGTCGTTATCTGGCACCCCCATACACAGCAAAACTTAGCCATTTTCCCTTCAGTTGAGAGTATATCTTATCTTCCACTCTGGCATCCTCCATCAGCTGTGCTGGTGACACGGTGCAACTAGCTTAAAAATGTCTGTAAAGTTTGTGGACATAGTAGCTAAATCTGTCCATGGAATTTTTTTTTTTTAGCGGATATCTTAGTTATAACGAGATTGAGCTAGCAAAGCACTTTTGTGTTTATATGTGAGGTATTTTTTCAGTTTGGGAAATGCCGCGATCTCCAGAAAGTTGAAGTTGAGCCATCAGGGATTAGAAATCATCTCTGTTGCTAGGTCGTTGCTAAGGGTCAACCTACTTGCTGAAGTAGTTAACTATGTTTTGTTACATAGGATTCTACTGATGTGAGTGATTGTTGTCATACCCCATGTATTTCCATGGAAACAGATATAAAACAAGCAAAAAGTTTTTTATTTTTAGAGTGAACTGCCTCACAATATGAATACATTTTGTTTATATGTTTTTTTTTGTTAGTAAATGTATAATCGCAATATTACACTCGAGGGTGTGCTTTACCGTCATTGTTGGCACGACAGTGATGCGGTCAGGAATGAGGCGCTTCCGTAAGCATCATGAAGTCTTGTGTAATATGACTTAATAAGAGCAGAGAAAACATGTTTTTGCAAAATTTGATGTGCAAAAGTAATTGGAAAGGAGTCAAAAACATTTAATAGAAATGTAACATCTGGGGTTGTTAATCAACTAATCTATTTAAACTATTATTTTTTCTCCTCTATTGCAGATCTTTTGGTCAGAGTAACAGCTATTGACAATAAGAGCAGAGGTAGGCCTACATAGTAATCAAGGAAAAATGTTAAAACTGCTAACCATAGTCCTACTTTACAATAAGTGTTTTAAATGTGTTCATGGTGTTGGAGGCCAGAATGAGCTCCAATGAAAACGAGGTGGAGGAGCTCAAGAGAGAGAATGCAGGTAAGCTGCTTAAATCATTATTGAAAGTCAAAATGCTGCTATCAGCATTGAACTGACTGCAGTGTCACTATATTGTGTGGTTGAAAAGCAGTATGTCAGTGAGGAAAATATTTTACAAACAAAAGATGCAGTTACATTTCTCAGAGACTGCACATCAGTGGTGTTTTCAATATGCATGTCTTCCACATTCACACAGACCGACAAAGGGTGGCGTTTTCAGTCGGTCTTACTGATGCAGGACATGTTGGACTGTTTGATACTGAAACCACACTTAAGTTCAGTAAAGTCTTCACCAATATCGGCCAGGCCTACAACCCAACTACAGGTATTCAGCTCTTTTATATTCAGTTTTCAGTACTGATGTGGGGAGAAGTTCTGACCCCTCACTGATTTTCTCCTCTGATGCAGGTATCTTCACAGCCCCAGTCAGAGGAGCCTACTACTTCAGTTTCACCTTGTGGGACGACCGTACTTCAGCTTCATTTGGTGTTTTATCTTTATCACAATGACAATAGAGTGATGTATAGTTCAGACTACAATGACAGCATCGGCTATGTCACTGTGTCTAATGATCTAATTCTTCAACTAGAAAAGGGGGACGTGATCTACATGATTCTCTGGTCAGACTACATTATTGCAGATGAGAGCAGCAATCATACCACCTTTGATGGTTTTCTGCTTTTCCCTCTGTGAAAAAAAAGTACCCACAGTTAATTTTACACAGTTTCAACATTACTCTGTTAAAAAAATATAAGCATATATATAATCCAAATAACTCTTTGTCTGTGTTTTTGTCTGGTTAGATGAACAAGACTCTACAAGTCATAGAACATTCTCACCTAAAATATAAAAAAAAACATTTGCTACTAATGATTTTAAAAGAACATCATTCTAACTAGTTGTTTGCTTTAAACTCAGTTGAGTGTTCAAGGATCTTTGGTGTTATTTTTGAATTTGTTATCAGACACCTGTTTCATTCTCATACAGCAGTTCAGTGACCTTTATGTGTATATAAAGACAGGAACTGAGTGAGACGTGTCAGACTGCATCGTGCTGTCTAAAGACGTGCAGGAACTTGCACAGATAGACCTCAAAGGGGGTTTGAGGACCTGCATTTTTGCCCTCCTAGAGAGAAAGTGCTCCTTTTCAGGGGTGTTTTGAGTGAGACGTGTCAGACTGCATCTTGCTGTCTAAAGAGGTGATATTTCACAATGAGGAGTGCTGCAGCTTTTCTGGTGTTGCTGCTCTGTCTGTACTGGACGAGGGCTCAGGGTGAGAGTGGAGGGGTGACAGAGAATGATTTCACTCAGCAGGGCCGTGCAGAGACCTTTAGAGGGGCAGTTGCTTAAAGTTAAAAAGGGGAACATGGAACAAGATTTTAAAAACCACATACACCAACATAATTTATAGCACAACCTGTTGAAGTATAGCAACTCATATTCAAGCAGAATGTAACATGGAATCTTACAACAAACTGCATCATACTATATCATTGTCCCCCACCTGATGAAACAAAGGTCCTGTCCTGTAAGGACCAAGGTTTTGTCATTGTAAGGGTTAATGAATGGCAGGATTAGCCAAAGGCTTCAAGTATTCTTGTCTGAAGGACTCAGTTTATAATGTTTGACTGAACGACATAAAAAACAATTTGCTTTCAAAAACAAAAACCCCTGAATGGTGAAAAGGCTGCATCTTTAAAGACATTTAGCATAAACATATTGTTTCTAAACAAAGAATATGCTTTTGATATGATGACAATCTCTGATCCAGACATAACATATAGCTCTTCAAATCCCATAATTACAAAGAAATTAAAAAACCCAAAAAACTACAAGACATACAACAACTGGGATGGAAAGGGGAGAATCTTTAAAGACTATAAAATACAGCTAAAAATAACAGAGAGGCAGAGTTCAAAAGTAGTTCAAGAGACAGTGAGACAAAATCAGCTGCTACAGTCTTATCTTAAAACAAACTAAACCGCAAGAATATTTATAAATGCTTGGACTCCATTTGCTGTATTTCAGAACATGGTTGAAATACCTTATTGGATGTTTTAATTGTTTTTTAAAATGAAGATGTCACTGAATAAAGACTCAACTTTGTAGGATTCTTTAATATACATTTTTCCAACCAAAATGAGAACAAAATGAATTGTGATTATTTGCCACTGGATGTTTTTCTGATATATACAGTACTTTTCTGCTACTTCTACTTCTAGTCAGCACATCTTCAAGGTTTAAAACAATAAGAAACATCCACTGAGCTGCGATGTGTCATTTTCAGTTTTTCCAAACATGCTTGTCAGGAATGTGAAAATAGTCTCCCAAGTATTTAAATATTTACACAGAGATTTCTTTTTTTTTTGCTGGCGTCTCACCTATTTCAACCATTTAACAGCTTGTGAAAACATCATGATAATAGAGTTGTTGTGTAGTGTTACTACCTGTATTAAAGGATTTGTTAGTCATTTTATAGCAGGTTTCAAATTTGTGCTTTGACTTTTGTTTGTTAAGATGTCCTTTAGTTTACATTTGGATAACAGATTGTGCCTTTAAAAATATTTACCAGAACAGTAATTTATCTATATACAGCTGTAAGTTTCTTACCAGTTTTCCTGCTTTGAATGTGTTCATGTCTCTCCATCACCTGACACCTGGGCTGCTTCTATGTGTTTCTCTTTCCTCCTTTAACTGTTTCTTTCAATCTTGAATCAGTTGTGTCATCTTTACTTTCTCCTTGTTTTTCTTTCAACACTTTTACATCCTGCAATTCTTCCTCATTTCTGTTTCATCTCTCCTGATTCTTTCACTCACTCTGGAAATGTAAAAAGCTTCCTTTTAAAAGTCTGACAGAGCATGAAGCAGAACTTTAACTTGTATGGTGTTAATTACAGTAATTGTGGACAAACAATACATCAGCAGTAAAGCTATCCAAACTATCAAGCTAACGTTACATTAACATTACTGCAAAGTAAATAACATTAATATTATTATATACTGCCCCCTGCACCTACCAGTCACTCAGACAGATGTTCAGTCTGAGATCCTGGGTGTCAAAAACAACCAGTGATCAGACTAACATCACCCCTGATATCTGGGCTGAGCTGAAGGAGCTGAGAGACATGATGATCCAACACAAGGTGGAGCTGAGGAACAGCAAGAGCAAGATAGAGAAGCTGGAGCAAGAGAATACAGGTGAGTGCATTAATGTGAGTCACACAGGGCTTCACACATTCATGCAATGTTTGTATATTATTGAAATGACTGTTCTGAGTAGTTTATTGCTTTAGTTGCAGCTCATGCAGCACAACTGTCTGTCATGTTGGTCCAAACTAACAACCAGAGGTTTTGTAGGCTCACATCTATTTATATGGGATTTGATCCACCCATGTAACTTTTATATCAGCTTTATGGTGGATATACTGTATATTTCCATTTTTTGTTTTTTAATTTGACCAGAGACTATCAGCCATCAGCCATTTATGTATTTAGCAGAGACAAGTTCAACATGAGATTTTACATCTGGCTGTTGATCAATTATTAATCTGCTTATTAATTTTGCCTTCTATTGCAGATCTTCTGGTCAGAGTAACAGCGTGTGAAAATAAGAGCACAGGTTGGCCTACATAGTGATCATGTAAAAAACTTGAAACCTGCTGACCATAAATATACTTCATAATAATATTAATGTTAAATATGTTCACATGTGTGCAACACATGTCTGAGTCTGAGAAAACAAACCCATACACACAAAGATATCAGAGACTGAAATCCCACTTATCATCTGTTTAGTTCTGATGAGGATCTGATGATCATTCAACATTAAAGGTTCACAACTTTTCTGTCTTAAAACAACAGTCAGGTGTCTATATGAACAGTGAAAGAGGTTTTCCTCACTGTAATCATTCCTCCTGTTCATACTGGATATTAAAAGATCCTCTTCAAATGTGCTTTCAATGTAAGTGATGGAGGCCAAAAGTCATTTTGTGCAGAAATGCATTTAAAAGTTGATGTGAAGCTTAAATGAAGCTTCAACAGTCTGAGTTAGTCATATCAAGTGGATATCTGCCACATTTGCAGTGTTTTTAGCATCAAATTCCCTCTTTGTTTTTCCTCACACAGTGTTTCCCTGTTGAGCTATAGTGGAAGTATAGTAACAAAAAGAGGGACTTTTGCACTAAAAGACTGTAATGTTGAAAGAGATCTACTTGATTTGACTCATTTGGACGGCTGAAGCTTCATATTAGCTTCAGAGAAACTTTTCAATATATTTTTGCACAAAAGGAGGCTTGTGGATTTTGGTTCCCATCAATTACATTATAAGTGCATTTTGAAGGGATCTTCTAATGTTCAGTATGAACAGGAATATTTAATGTTCGTAAGGGCACCTGACTGTTGTTTTAAGAGAGACTTGAAAGATTGTGAACTCGTCCTTTAATGTTGTTATTTTGAAGGAAAGAACATCATTCTAACTTGTTGATTGCTTTAAACTCAGTTCAGTGTTCAAGGATCTTTGGTGTTATTTTTATATTTGTTATCAAAGACACCTGTTTCATTCTCATACAGCAGTTCAATGACCTGTTTTACGTGTATATATAGACCGGAAGTGAGCGAGACGTGTCAGACTGCATCTTGCTGTCTAAAGAGGTGATATTTCACAATGAGGAGTGCTGCAGTTCTTCTGGCGTTGCTGCTCTGTCTGTCCTGGACGAGGGCTCAGGGTGTGAGTGGAGGGGGGACAGAGAGTGATATCACTCAGACAGATGTTCAGTCTGAGATCCTGGGTGTTAAAGCAACCAGTGATCAAACTAACATCACCCCTGATATCTGGGCTGAGCTGAAGGAGCTGAGAGACATGGTGATCCAACACAGTCTGGAGCTGAGGGAGATGGAGCAAGAGAATACAGGTTCATTCACATAGTGCTAAATCAGATTCATGCAATTTTCACATATTATACATTTTAATGTCATTTTACACTTGACTGCTGATCGACTGTAAACCTTTCATAATAGTAACTATAAATGTGTTCACAGATTTGAAGGCCAGATTGAACACTACTGAAAATGTGGTGGAGGAGCTCAAGAGGGAGAACACTGGTAAGCTGCAAAACACACAGCTGCCAGTTTATTATATACACATACAGGTATTTCGAGAAGCTAGAGCAAGAGAATACAGGTTCATTCACATAGTGCTAAACACATTCATGCACTGTTCACATATTCATTACTTTTAGGACTAATTTACTGCTTTTATTCCAGCCGTAAAATCCAGACTGACAGCCAGTGAAATCAAGAATGCAGGTAGATATTTACATTTTATTAAATCATATATAATTAATTCATGTTTGTGATGCTTTTCCTGTCAAGCTCAAGAGTTAAATGTAACCAAATCTTTAAGGTGTTTACTGAGATTAATATCTAGGATTCAAAATGAACCTCTTGGTAAAAAACGTTAAATGTATTCACAGTTTTGGAGGCCAGAATGAATACAAGTGATAACAAAGTGGAGGAGCTCAAGAGAGAGAGCACAGGTAAAAAAAAAAAAAAGTCACAAGTAAAAATGCCCTTTTATGTTAGAGAACATGTTGTTGTTTTAAGCTACAAGATGTGTAGGCCAAAAAGTGATGAAAGAGGAGTAAAAAGATCTATTTAGCAGAAAAAGTTTGACATATTGATAAAAAATTTACATGTGGATGTTAATCTTCATTTATTTCCTACTCTATTGCAGATCTTTTGGTCAGAGTAACAGCTACTGAGAATAAGAATACAGGTAGGCCTACATAGTAATCAAGGAAAAATGTGAAACTGCTAACCATAGTTCTTCTTTACAGTAAGAGTTTTAAATGTATTTACAGTGTTGGAGGCCAGAATGAATGCCAGTGAAAATTTGGTCAAGGAGCTCCAGAGAGGTAAGCTTAAAAAAATCAAAATGTGAAAACTGAGTATATTATGTTGGCAATGAGAAAATATTTAGTGAGGTTAAGATAAAGGTAAGTTTCATTAATGATGTTTTGGTGGGAACACTTTAAACATCACAGAGCACAGGTAATCTACAAAAAAAAAAAAAAAAAAAAGGCAAAAATAGCATCATATGATAGAAATATAAACATATTTAGTGAGAAAATGATGAAAATAAAAGGTTCATAATAAAGTTTTTGTTAAAAATGTTACAGTTTTGGAGGCCACAATAAACAGCAGTAAAAATCTAGTTTTATTCATGCATTTTTCACATATTACCAATTTTCATGTCATTTTACACTTGACTGTTGATCGACTGTAAATCTTTCATAATAGTAACTAGAAATGTGTTCACAGATTTGGAGGCCAGATTGAACACTGCTGAAAACATGGTGGAGGAGCTCAAGAGGGAGAACACTGGTAAGCTGCAGAATCCACAGCTGCCAGTTTATTAGATACACATACATGTATTTCAAGTTCCAGTTATGTAGTTGACCTCCTTTACAATAAAAATGATGAATGTGTTCACAGCGCTGGAGGCCAGAATGAGCTCCAATGAGCTCCAGGTGGAGGAGCTCAAGAGAGAGAATGCAGGTGAGCTGCTTATATCATTATTAAAAAGTCAAAATGTCATATTATGGTAGCAGTGAGAATGGCAACGGTAAATCGAGGGTCATCCTCTGTGCAGCAGGATGCAGAGTGACATGAATACAGTTATTAAATGAGGCAGATGTGACATTTTGCAGCTGTTACTGATGTGAGAGGAAAATATTCTCTCTATGTGTGTCTTCCACATTCACACAGAACGACCAAAGGTGGCGTTTTCTGTCGGCCTTACTGACGCAGGAGCAGTTGGACCCTTCACTACTGACATCACACTTAAGTTCAGTAAAATTTTCACCAATATCGGCCAGGCTTATAACCCATCTACAGGTACATATACCTCTTTCACCTTCTCACACTGGTTTTATTTGAATTATTACATGGTCTTATAGATTTATGATCCCTTTTTTTGGAATTGCCTTTTCATGCATAACTTTTAGTTGTCCAAGTGTTGAATATCTCTCATGAAATTGTCTGTCTCACCATTTTTCACATTCTTTTCTTTGTTTGTATTTCTTGTCTTCTTAGTAGGCTAGTTCTGGGTTGGAAGCTCTTATAAAGCTCTTTCAGATAAAGTATGTTATACTGGGATATACATGATGAAGTATTATGTAGCTATTTTTATTCTATTTGGCAGTTTTTTTTTATTTTAATGGGTGCTTCTGTGAAAGCTTTGATAGTTCTCACTTGTATTTGGTTTGGTTTGTGTTTTCACTCAATTGACTCCTTGATTAGATTTCTAACACCAACTAACATAACGGATTTGGCAACAAATTCCCAGAGTTAGACACACACCTATAGAGCCTGACAAAATTAATTAAAAGACTGAATCCTCCTTTTTTGCAGGTATCTTTACAGCACCAGTCAGAGGAGCCTACTACTTCAGAGTCACCTGGTTTGAAATACGGACTTCAAATTGGATAGGTATTTACTTGTATCACAATGACAAGAGAATTAATGGTAGTTTCGATGCAAATGATGACACTGGTTTTATCACTGTGTCTAATGGATTTGTTCTTCAAATGGAAAAGGGAGATGTGATCTACATGGTTCTCTGCTCAACCTTCGGTGTTTTTGATGATTATGAAAATCGTACCACTTTTAGTGGATTCCTACTTTTTCCTATGTGAGGTCTGCTGTAAAAACACCCACAGTTGATTGCATGAAGTCTCAATGTTACAATATTAAAAATATGAAATCCAAATAATCTGTTTGTGTGTGTATTTTTGTCTGTTTACATGAACAAGACACAGGATGAAAAAGTTCTCTACTGACAATATCAAACAACCTCTCCACAGTTTAAAAAACAAGTTACATTTTAGTGTTTGTTTGTTTTTGTTTTTTTTTTAGGAAAAAATAAAAATAAAAATAATACTAAACCAAACCCATCCTGCAAAACCTGCAAATGCATCCAAACCCAAACAGATCACGCCCTCTACTTATTTATTTTTATTTCTTTTAAATTTTTTCTTTCCTGTCTTCACATGCTGTCCCCTGTTACCTATCTGTGTCCTTTTATGTTTTGTAAACCAATATCATCTCTTGTTGTCTTTGTATTAATTAGTATGTCCATATTGTCTATATATGTATGCACTTATCAGTGAATAAAAAAACATTCTAGTGTTAATGAATATGAGGAGGATGTCATATGTAAAAAAAATAATTTCACAAAGCATTTTGAAGAAAAGTACAACTCCTGTAGTAGCGACAATATTCTATGACTCCATACACAACTGTTTTATGAAGCGAGAACACAGCAACCTTATTGTGAAAAATGTTACAGTTTTGGAGACCAGAATAAATACCAGTGAAAATGTGGTTGTGGAGCTCAAGAGAGACATCATGGGTAAGCTACAAAAACATCATTAAAAAATAAAAATTGCATATAATTTCTCTCTCTCTCTCTCTCTCTCTCCTCACTCTCCTGTGCCTGTGTTGGACGCTCTAAAGGTACGTTGCTTCTCTCCTGCACTCCCTTAATTCTATCCTTTAGCGTTTAGCTCGTTAGCTGGCTGAGTCTACAGCTGGTGTAGATGGACGTCACCACCAGCTGATTGGAGTCGCTGCTGTTTTGCTGTTTGCTGTGTCGCCGCTGCTGCTCCGTGTGCTCAATGTACACCCGCTGCTGCCGTGCTGTTGCCACAGCTTCGCTTGGTCCCCGACTGTCTCTCGGCTGGTTGGCTGCCTCTCTCTCCCTCTGTCGCCGTACTTGCTGCTGTTTGCTGCATCGCTGGGGGCTTCCACGGTGGCGCTGTTAGGGTGGCGTTAGGCCGCCTTGCCGTTGACTCTAAACACCTGAGCTGTGTGTGGGACTAACTCTTTTTTTTTTTTTTTTTTAATGTTATTTATCGTGTGAATGTGTCGAGTTAATCTTTTGTTTATCTTGGTTAATTTGGTTTAGCCCCCCCCCCGTTGGTAACTGTTATTTCCTTTCAGTGGCTGCAGGCCGGTGGTGGTGGTGACCCTCCCTTTTGTGTGCAGTGTCTTCCCTGGGATCGCAGTTGATTTTCACAATGTGTGTGTGTGTCTGGGTGTTTGAGTTTTACTTTTTTTATTTTTTTTTAAATTTATTTCCCCCCCCTTCTGGTATGAATGTGTTGTCATTTTAAATTGTATTTATAATAAAGTGTACCATTTTGTAAGTATCTGGAACCACGTTTTCTCTTGCCTCCAGTAAACAAACCTGTGTCCTATTGATAATGGTGATAATGCTTTGGGTGAAATTCCCAAGGTGGCGTTGTCTGGCAACTTAACTGATTGTGTTAATATAACTCCGTTGAGCGCTGCGGCGACATGTTGTAAAGAGGATTATCAAACTAAGACTAAAGAAATGTCTCAATGTTTTAGACAAAGGAGATATGACCAGACACTCATTGATCAAACTGTTGGAAAAAGCTAAGTGTGGATAGGAAGAATTATTAAATCCTCCCCCTAAACACACTGAATACTGTACGGCATCTATGCAAGTCAAACAGATTATAAGCAAACACTGGAAAATCCTAGAATGTGACCCAAGTTTGAATCATTTGTCATCCTCTAGACCTCATTTTTGCTTCAAAAGAGGCAGAAATGTCAGAGATACTGTTGTCAGATCTATGTATAAGGAATCTGCACAAACTAATTGGCTTTCTCAACAAGTGTATGGAAACAATAGATGTGGAAAATGTACACACTGTTCAAACACATTTGATACCAAGACATTTAATCACCCTCATACAGGAAAAACATATGATATAAAAGAATTCACTAACTGTCTTTCTACACATGTCATTTACATCTTGAAATGCCCATGTGGCTAATGTATGTAGGCCAAACAAAGCACCATCTCAAACTGAGAGTTTCTGATCATAAGGCTGCCATTAGAAATGGAAATGTGGTTTAGGCCATTGTTAGACACTATAAGGAGAAAAACCCTTGGGTCAGCTACTTCCCTCAAATTTATCAGCATTGAAAGAGTGTGACCCAGTCCAAGAGGTGGTCATTTGATTAACCAGTTCTTAAGAAGGCAACTAAATGAAACACAGGATTTGAGTTATTTTCTGTGATATGTTAATATTAACTTGTATCGCTACGCAGGCTATTGGACTATTAGGGAGAGATGAACCACTAGGCAGTCACCTTTCCCATTTAGTGATGTAGAGGGACAGCTGTAGATCGATCATCCTGTTCACAGGAGATAGTCTTTCTAATGAAGTTTAAATTATGTAAAATTCTTGTAACTCTGTAATATTAATCATGTCATGTTTTTTCGAAATATGTACTTTTATTGTCATGCCCTTTGTAAAATGCTCACTTTTAAAAGATGAAGACAGTGATAATAAGTCATGTGACTCAGATGTATTCATCCCACCTGTGAGTACTCATGCAATTGTGCTGAGTGAACCTGAAGAAGCTACAGGCGAAACGCGTTGTTCGCTCCTAATAAAATCACAGTAAAGTCATCTCAGTGTGCGGTGGTTCATTTTAATTTTCACATAATCTAATTTTAATTTAATTTGAATTTTATTACTTTGTTTGACAAGGACAGTGCATATTAATAACAATTCTGAAAATATGCCAGAGTTAGCGAGAAAGGCTAATTTTCATCTGTTGTCCTGGGCAGGCAAAGAGTTGGAAGCACAAATATTACGAATAAAAGCTTTGAAAATACAATCAACAATGAAAGCGGTGAAAATATACCGATACAAACAAGCCTGCATTACATAGAGACAAGAAACACAGGTCTTCAGACACAAAATCAACAATGGCATGACAACACATAAAACAAATAGCATGACAACACAATGTTAGGACTGGTAAAGTGTGGATATTACATACAAAGCTTATGATAAACAAGAGCAGCTCTTACACTAAGCATAAATAATGACAAGACATCAAAGAACACAAAAACACCTCATTGTTCTAGTGTTCACAAGTTTGATTTTTAACCCTTAGATGCATACGTGGGTCAAAAATGATCCGATGAGGTTGTTTTCTTGAAATATCTTCGTAATGAAAAATTGTTATCATTTCATATTCCAGGTATTCCTCAAAAAACATGTTTTTGATATAATGCCATTTACATTTTTAACTTACCTTTTATACATTTTAAGAAATTGTAGTTTTTGTACTACTACCCCAAGCTTCCATAAGTGGGTCAAAAATCACCCGCATGCATTTTCTATGGAATCCAATGGGAACCTTTGATTCTTATCAACTGTGGCTGTCAGGAATAAATTAACTGTGGACCACACAGACTATCAGAAGTGTCACCCCTCAGGAAGATTATTTTACACAGCAAGAGCTGATACGTGTAAGTATTATCTTCATATAATATTGTGTGTGTGTCTTTCATGACTGTTATTATTTATCAACAAATTAGCCTACTTTATAACTAGCCAACACTAGCTAGCTAACTAAGATAGCTAACATTACTATATGTATTGTCTGTGTGTGTGTGTGCGTGTCATTCATGATTGTTGTGTGAAAGAGTATGTTATTATTTATCAACAAATTAGCCTACTTTATAACTAGCTAACACTAGCTAGCTAACTAATTTAGCTATCATTACTATATGTAGTGTGTGTGAGTGTATTTATTTATATAGCTACATATCGATCTATTGAAAACATTACTCTTATGTTTCCTCATCCAAGGTGTCATGGCTGCTAGATAAAACAGGGAAAAGAGAGAGGAACTGTCAATGACTGGACAGTTACACTCATACAAACAAACACACACACACACACACACAATGGATGTTCACATTTTTCTATTGCTGTTCTGGGTAATTTTCTTTTTCAAAAATGTTAAGTGAAAAATAAAGATATTTCAAACATGAAATCATTCTTGTGTGGACCTAAATATAATACTAAATATTATACAAGTGATTATTCTTAACCAAAATGACAAAAATGGCATAAAAACACATTGATTCTAATATGGGTCATTTTTGACCCACTTATGGAAGAGTGTAGGGTCCAGTCACTCGTGCATCTAAGGGTTAATGAACCAGGCTTTTAATGTTGTGGTGAATGAATGG